>NW_010120684.1:0-48614 GCF_000699245.1 Pterocles gutturalis
CCTAATTAGTGTTTATAAATACGTAAAGGATGGGTGTCAGGAAGATGGAGCCAGGCTCTTCTCTGTGACATCCAGTGACAGGACAAGGGGCAAAGGGTGCAAGCTGGAACATAGGTTCCACTTGAATATGAGAAAAAACTTCTTTACGGTGAGGGTAACAGAGCACTGGAACAGGCTGCCCAGAGAGGTTGTGGAGTCTCCTTCTCTGGAGACATTCAAAGACCGCCTGGATGCGTTCCTGTGTGATCTGATCTAGGTGTTCCTGCTCCGGTGGGGGGATTGGACTAGACGATCTTTCAAGGTCCCTTCCAATCTCTAACTTTCTGTGATTCTGTGATTCTGTGTGATTCAGTGCTCACCAAATTTTGACCCTAGTAAAGCCAACTCAAGAGCTTTTGACAGGATATCCAACTACATATCTAAGAAAATCCACATACTTCATTCATCTTGCACTGTCTGCAGTTTCTGAGCACCCTAACTTTAGCCTATTCACCTGTTTATCTTCACTGCTTTTTAAGCATAGATTTATTGCTCCTTTAACAGTGCCGTACTATGATTTTCTTCTGTTTCCATATGTAAAAAGCCGTGTGGTCTTCTCATATGTTTTTTATAACAAGAAATGATCTTTGTTCAAAACCTTTTAGACTTCTGAGTCAGCACACTTTAAGCAAATGCTGAATCTGCTAACATCTCCTGTCTTCACTCAGCAAAACAAACAGGCATTTGCATGCACAGTCAGCAAAATTATTAAACATTTCTGTAAAACTACATTAGGAAGCAAGGTAATGACTAATTCCCTACAAGATTCTGCAGTTTCTGCATATCAAGACCCCACTCAAAACTCTGAAAATGTATTCTGTAGACTTGCTTTTTTATGAACTTCTATACTGCAGGGTACAATAAATTTGGATTGAAAGTTGCCATTGCTGAGAAGCCATTAGTTTTTACTATACTGAATTTTGCCATAGCACAATTGTACATGGTTTTATGGCACCATCTACTGAAATATTAAAATTATGTAAAACAGTTTAAGAACGTTTGAAATTATCTTGCTGCTTCATGTGTTCAATTTGAAAATTATACTATAGCAAATTTTATAACTAAAGGTTGAAATTTCATTTGTAACTTAAACAGTTTGTTCTGTCCAGTGGTCATAAAAACACTATTTGATTTAAAGATTAACTCTTCATTTAACTGAAAAAAAAAAAATCCCACTTTGTATGCAAACCTTCACAAGCAACATTTTTCTGCAGAAGGCAGAGATTATAAATCACCCTGAAAACACTGGCAAAGGCATCCCTAATTTACTGGATTTTTAAAACTAAATATTTATTTTCTTGCAGAAATACATAATGAACATTAAATATTATTTTTAAACTTCCATTGTGTTCATAAGCATATGTTCTTTTTTTAACCAGTTAACAATCCAGAGGGAAACCCTCAATAACACATTAAGCTGATGTGTACATTCAGTAGATTTAAGAAAAAAACATTGGAATAAATAATTTCATTATAATTTTTTTTCTTCTCTTTTTGAAAGCAGACAATAAATTGACCTGAAATAACTTGTATTCAAATTATTTCCTGGTTAGCAGGGAGCTCTTGAAATGGATTATATTCAAAATTTGCACTAGACTGTTTGTAAGAAAGTTCTCTTTGGTTTCAGGAAATATATCTCCAAACATCCACGCTAATCAAATCCTTAGTGTCTGCAGAAAATCCTAAAGAATTACCCTAAAGAAAAATTTTCTAAAGGTGTGTTCTTAACATTTTTTTCCACATTTTATTTACAAGCAACATTGCTATAATGAATTATGGAGATGATGCAATAATCAGTGAATTAAATCAGACAATGCCATCGTGCATTCTGACACTGTTACTTACTATACTATATTTTAATAAAGTTTTAAATCAAGGCTCTCTTGACTTTTCTGCTTAAAGGCCAAGTCATTATTTCACAAAGGTCAGGGCTCTTTGAACAGTGGTGCTTGGGGCATAATTTTACCCTCTTCTGCTCTTTTTGTATTACTCAGGCAGCACAATTTCCCTCACGATGTCCTGGGAGATTGGAGGGCATGCACAATTGTGTCCTGTAACTTCTTTTCCTGTCTCTTGACATCTAAGGCATGGCAATGGTGGGAAAAGTGAGTATACTGTGCCCTAACTGTCCTTAACCCCTGCATGTGCCCGTCATTGTTGCTTTCATCTGGGATGGGCCAGGGATACAGTAAATATGGATCAGCTTCCTTGTTCTCCCCTCTCTTCCCTGGGCTGCTTCCTGATGACTGTGAAAGCTTGAGTCATCCTGTGGTCAGAGCCTTCTTTGAAATCAAGACCAGTAAATTGAGGCCTTGCCAAGATTTATGCAGGGATCCCAAATCTCTAAGCAGTATTCCCAGGAGAGCTCTGCTCTGCTCCCAGCTGTGGTATAGCCCAAGAGGGAGCTTCCAAGCAGCCACAGCCCCAAAGGAGTAAGGGCTGGGGAGGCACACACACCACACTTCCCAGCAGCCTTCCTCCCCCAGTAAGGCAATCAGTGTGCAGCCATTGGGAGCATTCCAGGGACTACAGTTCCTGAAAGGTTTGCAGAAAACAAAGGGCTAACACAAGCATTGGATTAACACGTCATTGACCTAGGTACAGAGGTAAACAAAGCTAGCATCTTTCTGTCAAAATTATCAGGTGGGTTTGTGCAATCTAGGATTATATATTGTATCACTGCAACATAAATCAGAACGTGCAGGTTAAGAGCTTAATGAGTTACAGAAGTATTAATAGTCAATGTGTATGAAGGGGAAATAACCAAAAGATCATCATCAAGATTTTGCAGAAATGTAATGTAAGTAAATTGGATATGAACATCTGTATGTTAAAATGTACATGTACAAAATACTTTTTTTTTTCACACAAGGCCTGCAGGCTCCAAGCAATATTTTTGAATTGGCAAGCTATAACTGCATTTTGATATTTACAGTTATTACCTCAAATAGTAAACTGACTGTCTTAGTCCAGGTGGTCCTTTGGACACCTTTCTAAATTTGTTGATATTATGCAGGAATCTTTTTTCCCCATTCTAAGTAAGTCATTTGGGATTCAGAAAATTATTACACTGGGAATGGTGAGGAAATGGTTTCCTTGTAGTTACTTTTGTGTCCACAATTTTGCAGCTGTTTAGAGAACTGCAGTGTTTAAATACGTTTTAATGAGGAGGAATCTGGAAGCAGATGTAGAGTTCAGGCAGGTACAGATGTCCCATCAGCTTGAAGGTAGTGTACTTGTTTCCCTCTCATGTGCATACACACAGAGAAACTTTTTGTATGCTGAGAAAATACAGGTACAAACCAGGTCACATATCCATTATGTTTAGAATATTTTATTCCCAATATTTGCATAAAACATGGGTTAAAAATTATACATTCTTTAATGTGTGAATTTGCACATGTATACATGGTGTATACAAACGTAACGGCAAATTCTGCCCTCAGAAAAATATATGCAATTTTAAGGGAAGTATTTGGCCACCATATTGGTACACAGCCAAGTGAAAAATAATACTGTGATACAAACTAATGTAATGACACTTCTTAAAGCAAAGTCTATGTATATAGCAGAGTAAAAAACTAATGAGAAACAGATGTACGCAGGAGAGTATTTTGAGTTAAATGGTATGTGTGGTTTCATTCGGGCACGTGTTTCTTTAGCACGTGGAGAGAGAGAGTGTATATAGCTATGCAAAGGAAAATATTAGTTGTTGAAAAATGCATATACTCTCGGGAAAAAGAGGCTTTAGAAGGGAAAGTATGCAGATGAAAAAGCAAATTCTGTAAGTCTCAGGAGAGCTCAGCACTTTTAAACTACAATTAATTAATACTTTTGCATTCCGGGAGGCCAAATTGAAAGGATCGATTCCTTTCTGTACCCACAAGACAGCGCTTGCAGCTACAGCCATGCCAGCTGTGAGCACTATGGCACCAAACCAGCAGCCACAGCACCCACCTCTGCCCAGGCTGCAGGCGACTTCAGCAGCCTGGGTCACCCTTCCTGGGGAGCAGCACAGCTCCCAGAACCACTGCCACCACCCAGCAGAAAGCTCCTGTATGTCCAGTCGGTGCATGGCTTGCAAAACTGACTGCAGTACTAACATCTGCTGAGTGCTCAAGAATCTTGGCTGGAAAAGCAGGTAACAACTTCTTCCTCCCTGTAGGGCAGGAAGGAGGTCACTTTTACCAACAAAACACAAAGTTGTGTTTTTAAATATTGTGGTAAGGTAGAACTTTTTTTAATGAAACGTTACTGGAGTAGTGAAATAACATAGTCATCCCAAGAGAAAATGAAATCCTCAAGGGGAATTTAGGTTATAGATAAATATTTTACCCACACTTCTGTAGACACTCAAAACTGAAGAAGAGGCTTTTATGTTGAGGTTAGAGGCAGTTTCCACTGTTTGGAAGAAATATATTGTCCCGTTAGCCTAACAGCCACCAGTTTTACTTGCATCCTTTACATATTATACAACCATTGTAGAATGTGAAACACCTACTGAAAGATGCAGCAACTGCAAGGCTGAGGTGGTTTGGTTCGGTTTGGGTTGGGTTGGTTTGGTTTGGTTTGTTTTCTCAAAAATGGTCTAATCCTGTTACAGATTGTTTCTGAGAGCTTCTGTTCCTCCAGTGTACATTATTTCAGCCTGTGGCCAGTTAGCCTGTCGTTCAACATTTTCCCAATCTTATTCCATGGTACATTCTGCAGATTCACATCACTAAAAGATAAGCAATAAATATAGAAACACGTAGTCTGCCCATCTGCATAGCACAGAACTCAGCAGTTAAACTTCTTTAAAAGTCTTATGCTTCTTCCAAGGTCTTTCTTGTCCCTGATTCATTTAAGTAAGAAATCTCTTTATTCAAAAAATACAGTATGTTCTTTGAAAATATTGCCAGAAGCTGTGCAGATCAAGCTCTGCTTAGCCTGATACTCCATAGGAACTCCCAGCTATTGCTGCTCTCATGTTCAGAGGAGCACAAGCTTTCTCCTCCTCCCTTAAGCTGCTCCACTCTTGAATTTTTTCTCAATTACCATGATAACTTTAAAAACTATATAAGCCACTTACTGGCTCAATATTTGCTTTGCAAATCCATCCCTCAGGGCTAATTTGCAAAAAAGGACCAGCAGTTTAAAAGTCAGCTTTACCATAGACTGCTTCTGCACATACAATCTGTAAAAAAATTCTGTTCCTCTACTAAAATAGACCTGAACAACATGCAATCCAAGACCTGAAAGTAAAGTGATTTCTTTTGTAACAGTGAGGAAAAGGTGAAACTAAGTGAATACTTTTTTTCTTTAATGGTCTTCTCTGGAGAGGAATGACTTCCCTGGACTTTGGATGAGGCTCTCAGAGAAAAGAGACTGTTGTCATTAAAGACAAAAATGGTCTGGGCTGCTCTGGGAAGTCCTTTCTGAATATCAGTATGAGAGATCATTGTTTCAGGCTTGATCTTTTGCCTGCAAATGCCAATGGAACCACAGTAAAAAGTGTATAAATCATTATGGTTTCAACATATGGGTATCAGCATCACTGCCTGTGTTCCACAGTAGCTAAATAGCTTTAATTCAATTCTGTTCTACTGCTTGTGAGAGGTCCTCCTGTCTTTCTTGGCTTGCAGTCCCTGGATACAGAACCACTAGCACTGCCAGACCCTCTCCTGGAGCCTCAGGGCCAGGATCATTCCCATGAAAGGAGAGAGCGGTGGCCTGGCACTGCCCATCTGGCTCATTTAATATAGTCTGAATGGCGCACTTGATTTACAATTAAAATAACTGATACGTGTTGAGTTCCTGGGACAAAAATGAATGTGATGCGTACTACTGATTGTGGTGGATTTCCTTCCGACTCCTTTCATTAAGATGTTCTATTCCCGTAAAACAAAAACATTTATATTCTCACATGTACGTCAATGGCAAGGGCTCAGTTTTCAAAACGTGCCCCATTTCCTCAATGACTCAGCTTCTCAGCATTGCACTGTTTGCATAATGAGAATAACTAATCCCTGGGGTAAATAGACCCACTACATGTAGTCCCTACCAAATTTATATCATTAAAGATCATGTAAAAAATGATTTGCTTACATATATATTTCTTTATATTGTCCCATGTGTGTCCTACGTATTTTTTAAAAGTATAGTTCATGATGCATGACAGGGGTAACAAGAAAGCAGTGAAAAAATGCATGTTTAGACTTGGCTTTGAAAGCAGAATACTCTGATATTCAGACAGCAATAAACATGCACTTTCCAGTACTCTTTACAGAGGGAGAAAGAGAAAGATAAATACCTTATTTATATGATATATTTTTGATGTACATCTTCACTTTATGATGTAAAAAGGCACTTACTGTCTGTATTGTATGTTATTTTATATTTCTGTGTTTTAACTCATCTTTCCATATGACAGTAACGTACCTTTTTCAATACCAGCTACAAAAAATATACATCAACTGATTTTCCCAGTTAAGCAAGATTTATTAAAAACATTCAAAAATTAGACCTAGTCGGCAAAGATATATCCCCCTTTCACCTGACTGTCTCTTCTGAAGTTCATGTCAGAACTCCAAGGTCAGATATAGAGGTTCTGTTCCTCTTGGGTAACACTGAGGCTGTACAGAGGTATGCAAGTGTTTACTCCTTAGATATTGTAATACAGGTATAAGCCCCCTGTTACAACTTTTTTAGGGAACAAGTGCATATCCTACTAACATCTCACTCAGCGATCGCTGAGGTCAGTAAGAAGACGGTCATTAATTCAGCTCCAATGTGCAGGTGAAAATCCAGTTGTTAGAGTGCTCTTCAAATCTCCGTTTCTCGTATGTTACAAAACAGACAGCATGTAATTTATGGGCAAGATTCCAGGGACTTCTTAGTATGACTTTTTTCACATTTTAAATACAAGGTGACAGTGTAAAACCAAGTTCTGCAGTCATTACTTCAGAAAATCACTTAATTTATTCCAATAACCAATATGAAGTGTGCAGTTCTGATCCCTGTTTCTTTCCAAATGTTAATTGCACAAGCTCTCCTAGCACCTCTGGAAAATGGCTTATAACCAAGGGGAGCACAGACAACTGGTCCAAATGAGTTACCAAGAATGTAGAGGTAGCTGTGCTTCATAGCCAAGAGAAAATTCAACAGTGCTTGTCTCCTGGTCCCCATCCAGAGCCAGTTCACAGTATTAGCACTCTCACATTTTAGGCAGCATAGTTGGCTTTATTCATGATGAGATATTGACGGTAGAGGCTGTCTTGCTGAAGAGGACAGAGCTTCCAGGGTGTATAAAGCCTACCAACTGAATAATGAAGTGCTACCTCATCTCAGAGGAAAGGTTTTGTGGTCAGGCCCTGAAGTGGTCCTTGTTAAGAAATTCAGACAAGACATTTTAAGAATCAAACCATTATGTAAATCCTGAAGTACTGCACCGCATCCATCTTGTCAGTTTTATTAGAGAGTAGTTAAGATGTATATTCTAGGATTAAGTATCTGCAACAAGGAAGCTTCTGTCTAATATATTCTTACCTGATCCTAAAATAGAGAAAAAAGTCTCAATAGGAGAAAAAGGTAGTAGGAAGCCAAAACCCAAACCAAGTTACCGTAGCATACTGTGGCACTGGTGCAGACCAAACAGGCAGGAGCTACGTCCCATGCCACACGGCCAAACTCTTCTCCCTGATGTCAACAAAGAGAAACATGCTCTCAAATTCAGACACATCCACATGATTTACAGTTGAGTCATTGCCAGTGTATTGCCTCCCCTAACATCAGATGACTGAAAAGGATGACTTCACCAATAGCATTTGACAACTTCACTTTGGGCTTAATCAGATGCAGGTTAGGGGAGAAGGATGTGGCTGCACAAGCTCTTTATTGCTGCCTCTAGCCAGAGAGTACATCTGCTGGAGGTCTTTCTTGTGAAAGCAGCTTGACCCAGACTGCAAAATACTTGGCTCTCAAATTTGCCAGTGACAGAGTCAACAACAAGAAGTGAACATCCAAATGTCATTGAAATACCTTGACACAGTGGGCAGAACCTGCCTTGTATCCCCTGCACACCACAACAGGAAAGGGCCAGGAGACGTCCAGAGTTGGAAAAGACACAACACTTTCAGTCACTCCATGGGGTACTGCCAGGCAGGCTACCCAGATGCTACTGAAGAAGTCATGCTGATTAACGGAAGCTGTATATCCCCATCAGAGGAATGTTTATCTCAGGCTAATTAGTCAGGTTAAGAAGGAAATAATATGAAAGCAAAAATCAGAATAATGTAATGGTAAACCATGACTGAGGCGTACGTTGAGATTTTTCCAAACTTTACGACCAAAAAAAAAATGAAGAAAAATAAAAATAAACAAAAAATATCAAGAGACAAGAGAGTGCCTATGCATTTTCAGCGAGTGAAGGAGACACTTATTCTGAAGTATCCCAGAGTCTACATTGTTCAGGCCACTAACCTTCTGAATAGGTTATAGTAACAGTTTGTGCCATTTTTCTTGTTCTCATTTGATCCAAAAATCTTCTCCAAGTATACTTCTCTTCAAGTATACACCTCCGGGAAAAGCTTTGGGGCTTTTACAAGAAATTTCAAAAATGCCATTTTCAAATGAAAAAAGTTTCATCAGAATTTCCCAACCAGTTCCAACTTAAAGATGCTCATGTATCAATTTAAACCCCAGCAATTTTGGTATTGAATAATAACATGAAGCTTAAACTTTTCTCATTTTTTTCTTCCTGAAATTGCAGGCTTTTTAATGCTGGCCATGGGAAAACAAAGATGAATCATAAACAAAGCTATAGCCTTCTTTTCCCCTGAAATACTATGTTGACAAAAAAAAGTCCTTGCTTTCAGATATCTCCTAGAGTTTTGTTGTTGACAACTTAATAAGAAGCACACGGAGAAAGAAAAGAACAAAGGTATGTACTGAGCGAGTCATCAAGTAAATGAGACCAAAGAGTCCTAATAAATCTCAGTGTTGCCAAAAGATAATTCAGTCCAAAACATCTGAAACAGTAACACAAGTAAAGACATGTTTAATCCTTCTTTGGTCACATCAGTTGCATTTAAAGGATAAACAAGAGTCATGAGTTTACAGAGAGTAATTCTAATGTATACTGTCATTTCTGTAAGGTATAATGGGCTTTTGAATTTACACACACTGAGGGTTTCCAACAATTCCTGTTTTATTTAAAGCTTTATTGTATTTTTCCTCAAGTCAGTCATCACAGTATATCCCTCTTTTTAGGACTTATGAGGTATTGTTTATCTGGAGACTGCAAGATGTTCTTATACAATATCAACTTCACTGCTCAGAAATAGGAGTTAATATTGTCTGGAGCCTGGTATGGTTCAAAGACTGTGAGGCTGAGCAGTGGGTTTGGAAATAGATCAAAAATCCCAAAGGGATGAGGCCAGACCACTGGCAATTGACTCCAACCATATCGTGCAGAAAGCTGAAAAATGTAACTCACGCTTCTCACTGCTAATCTTTGGGATCTTAACTAAACATTGCCCTTCTAGTCTTCTAACTTAAAAATCCAGCGTTTAATGACAATATGGCAATAAACTGGTTGTCTTTTCTTTTGTCACACATGAACATAAAAATATTCATAGACTCTTAGTTAATCCAGCTTATTTATCTTATTTTGTGAAGTAATAATTTTCAACAGGATATACCAAAATAAACTGATCAAATAAATTGTATCATTTAGGTTCTTTCTTTGGAGAGAATTTGCTGATCTTGATACTTTGGACTGACTAATGTTGCTCTTTCTTGGTCTTTACCTTGATTACAAACACTTCTTGTATAGAGAGAAATTGTGGTTTTCCAGGTGAAAGTAAAATGAGAGTTGGATTTCATTTGTAAGAGCAGGTACAAAACACATCATTTGTCTTTATGGAAATAGATGCTATCTTCACAAATATCATAGTACACTTTTGCACTTATAATCAGTAGTTTAAAATAATTCTCTGCCAAAAACAACTGCCAATAATTTCAATGCTAAAGGACCTTGCATGCCTTTCAAAAGGAAACACTTTTAGAGAAGCCTGGTTTTTGTGGAATGCAATTTCTGAAAATCAAGGACCTCCAGAGTTTGTCAGACAGGACATTCAAAACCAAAATCATTCCAACCAGCCTTTCTGAAAGTCTGCTTGTGACTGCATATTCCTATCAACTCAAATGTATTCTGGTCAATATGTTCAGGTCTGGATGCTTAGCACTAATTAACTGAATGTCTGAGCATCCTGTGCAACCTGATAATTTCTTGACAGCCATGCCTACATTTGGATGTTGGCATCTAACAAATACTCCCCTTAAAAATGTTGAGCCTTAATGCAACCTATAATCTATACAAAGCATGTGCCTTTATATAACACACAGGTTGTAGAAAAGAGTAAGCAATCATTAACGTGTAGGAGGTGGTTCATAAAATAGGCAAGAAAAAAAAAATTCATTTATCCAGGACAGGAGAGCATTGGTGAGGGGGCGCTTCCCAGAAACCAGGAGTAAAGCTCTTCCAGTACAAATAATCTGTTCTTTTCCAATACCCCTTTGAATCTAAAAAGCCATTAAAATTTAATTTCATGCATCTTAACTGAAGCCAAAGTTGTTAAAAAATCTCTGGTAGATCAGCAAATATGACCTCTACCATTCATCATTCTTTTGAAAATAATTGATTTAAATGAAGACAGCATAAAGCCAAGCTCTATGAGGAGGATATTTCATGTCCAGTTATAATATAATCCATCACCTTTTGTTTGTAAAACAGAAATACCTAAAATATCTAAGGAAAGTATTTTTAAAATGTGATTTCACTTGAGAACAATATGCTGCTGATGTTATTTGTAATGACTCTGCTTAAACATTAGCAATGCTGAGGTTGAAAAATAAATGGGATTATGGGAGGAACAGGCTATGTCAAAAAGATCTTAATATATTATTCAAGGAACAGACTAGGAATGTAGAGGTGTCCTGAGGGTAGTAAAGAAGATTAATCTGTTCACTATGCAGGTTCTGCTTATACCATGTTTATGGAACAACAAGGATCTTGGGATTCAAGACAAGAAGGTGTCTATGCACAAGCACATCATTTTCAGAGCAATACAGAAATAAAAGGTCTTGGTCAAGCAAGTAATTATATGTGTAGATTCAAAGGACAATTTGAAATACTTGACCAGGCATTTAAGGTGGTAAACTCAGGTGCCTCCCATCCGGACAAAAATATCTCCCAGAAGATATTGCAAAAATATCTCAAAAAAATTATTTTTATGTTTTCTCCTGCAAATTAATGATAACCTATGGTAACTTAAATACATACATTAGTTGGTACTGCAAGGCTATGCTGCAAAGCTGTGCTTAATCTTACTGCGGAACAGGTCTCTTTATGTAGGGTGAAAATTTGATACATGAAAAAAAATATATCAATCATTAAAACCTTCACTTGATTTAAAGAGTTTGTTGTTTTACTTGCTAATATTACTTTTCCCCTTCCTTTTGCATGTGTCCACAGTGTCAACTTTAAGCAGTATGTCACTCTACAGTTCTGGATACATTTATATAAAGCCATTAATCCCAGAAAAACACCAAAATCTTCTTTATTTTAGGAGTGCAAATGCCTTTTAAGTTATTTCACAATACATTCCTTTTCAGGATTTTAAAATATCCACATCTAGGGGCCACCAGAGAAGACTTCAAAAGCTCTGTGTGTGCCTTATCATTTATACTGCTTACAGCAAATAGGGAGAATGGACCATAAGAAAAGGCCTGGGTTATGTTCCAAAGCAATACACTATCAGACTAAGAAATATTAAATACATACAGAGAAACAAACAAAAATCTGACTTGACATAATTTCTTCTCATGGGAAAAAAAATAATTTGACAAAGTTCTAAATCTCTGCCCTACAACAGTAATTCTCCATAGTACCGCAGGTGCCAAGAAGAGCTGAAGGACCCAATATCTCTGAAAAAAGTTCACTGGTGTTAAGGTGTTTAAATACAGAAATAGGAAATTACCAGAAGGAGCAAACACATAGAAAATTTGACCCATATTTTTTCCTTGTTCTACAAAAGCAGTGAACTCTTCCACTGCCTGTTATTCCACCCTGATAAGCAATGAATAGACACACAGAAGGTGCCTGCCTGCCTCAAGGACAATAGGATCTAACTACAGTGAAAAGCCCTCACTTGTGGCTCCACATAAATGTTTACAGGGCAAACAATGCCAATAGTAATGATTCCGGAAAAGGAACAACAATCATAACTAATATACAGTAAGAGAGAAAGCAAAGAAGATTTAGGAAATACCAAAATGGGAACATTCAGCTTTCACACAGTGCTTCCCCTAAAACATAGGCACCATTTCTACCCCCAGGTCTGCCTAAAAATCTGATGTAATTTCTTCAGTTGCATCAATATCTCCATAAAGTTCTATAAGGATCCTGAAGGAAATAAAGATTGTAGGTTTTGCCCTTAATACAATAGATAAAGCCTACAGAGCAAGCATAGTTATTAGACTTGTCCAACTTGAAATGTACTAATAGGAAACACAGTCAACTAATCTTACCTTTCATAGACACACAAAGGACAGAATGAACATTTTGTTCAAATATATTTTTGTCCTGTGGCATTACAAAAAGGGGAAAAAAGGAAAAAGTCTGTGATTTGTTCAAATCCCCCTAACGTGACAGCTGCAATAGATGTGATTAATCAGCCACAACCATCAAACAATATGTGGAGGACACAGACAGGCTGCACTTCAATCTAAAATTCCACAAAACACCACAGTCTGCAGTGTATCTACATCCAAAACCACTCCAAAACTAACACATGACATTAATCATTCTTAGCCATCTGAATTATAACCTGATGAATTTGCAGAGTTTGTATTCCAGTCCACTGGAGACTTAAAAATAATAAAAATAAAAAAGAAGCTGGAAGAGCAAAAATACCAGAGGCCAAAAGAATAAATAAAGGATAGTGACTCCACAGCCCAGAATCAAAATGAATGACCACTAGAGGTAAATGGGGCAAGTAGTGGCCTCTACTATATGTATGTGTACTTCTTACTACAGATGCAAGGCCATGGCTAAAATGAAGTCACATACGTATTCTGTGCAAGACACTGCCAACAGTGGGGATGAAGTAGAACAGACAATAGTGTCCCATAAAAGTATCTCAAAGGACTTCCTCAATGTGACTTGACACAGCCTGCTTTCTTGGGAGGAACATAATTTACAATTAACATTGCCGTCCCTTAGATGCTGAAACTGGGATACTCCATTAAGCCTTAAATCTGAAAACGTGGTACACTTGCTTAAATCTGATGCAAGCAGTCTCGTCAGTGGGACACTTAACTACAGTTAAGCATGTGGTTACCAAAAAGGGTGATTGTGGAAATGGAATATGAGCAACTCTCCAAATCGCTCATGAAGTGAGCCCAGGTCTCCTTCCTCCAGTCTCCCTTACTGATGTATAGCAGGTGTATCTCCCATTGTTAGTGTAGTGCTAGTATCATTAAACACAAAACTTCTAACTGATTTTGGTGGGGAGATCTATACCCAAGGTCAGGGTGGAAACACATTCTTTGAGGAGGTTTCCCAGTCTTTCTCTGTTTTAGTTTGCAACCTCTGGAGCAAAATCAACACAGGTTCAGCTTTTCACTTTTATACCTCAAAATAAAATTATCTGAAAGGACATCAGCAGAAGAGTTACAGCTGCTCAGAAACTTTTGGAAGAGCACTTTTCTGTCAGCAAATGAGGATTCATCAAAAACAGAATGTGTTTCAGACTCTCATCGCACCCTGGCAGGCCAGCCCCCGCCCCAATGCTTCTTTCCTCAGCTGTCCCATTCACAATCTGGGAGTCTGCAAATTGTGTCTTTCAACCTCTCAGGACCATGGGCTCTCCTGGGTTTATAGCTCTCCAACACCCTGAGGTTGGAGAAGCACGTTGGGAGGCCTAGCTTGGGCTTCCAGCATACTTCTTCCTTGGAGACCTAAGTCTCAGGCTTCTGGCTCCTTAACATTCGGGATCCCAGGATCCCCAGGAATCCAGATGCGAAGGCTGTGGGAGGGCTGCCAGGCAGACTTCTTGGAGCTCATGGCCCCAGCATCTCTGGGAGCTACCACTCTTCCAGCTGTCCAGTTCCTTACTTGGTAAGCCTTGGGAACATTTTATAGAAGGAAACTAAAGGTCATGTTCACTTTACCAAATTACTTGAAAAATTCAGAAATTTATTTTTTCTGCTTTGTTTTTAAATAGGTATAATTGCTGCTGTTGCTGCTAAGAAGTCCTTCCCAGGGAATGTGAATTCAGATTTTTCTCCAGTCAGCCAGGAAACCAACAAACATCCAGGAACAATTGGGAATTGTTTTTTCTCTGCCACTGTAACTCCAGGTTTTTAAAGTCTCTACAAGGGTTCTCAGTCCTTAAACAGGAGAAACAATCACTGATGAAGATTTGGGAGATCATATGCATTCAGTTCCATAGCACAGTATTCCATACCTGACTTTTTGTTTGCAACCTAGATGTTGATCAGACTTAAAGTTTTTGTTGCTAATATTAAGCTACCAATACCACAGACCAAATGCCCTAATGCCAAGGAACTGAATGTGTGAACAGCACTGTTTTTCAAACAAGCCAGCTAACATGCTATATTGTTCCACTACTCTTTCCTCACAGACCATGTGCTTTATCATGTGCTCGTTACCCTTTTTTATTATAAAAAGAAATGTATGGGCTTTACAAATAGTCATTATAATTTCAGTCACAAGACACCCTATTAAATTGGTACATTGTGGAAAAATGCACTCCTAGTCAATACAAGTAAAATAAACCCATTTGACATATGTCAATGCTAGATCTTCCAGCACAGGAAAGGAGGTGAAGAATAAACTTGATGCTGGTTTTCTTCCGTAAAAGCAAAAGATGACACTACAGCTGCAGGACAAGAGTAAGCTTAAATAGAAAATATTACAAATATATTATGTCAATATAAAGCAGAGGAATTTAAACTTTTCCTGTATATTTTTTCATCATTTACCTGATCACTTACAAAGGAGTGCTAAATTAGGTTTCAAACTTCCCAAAGAAGGACCATGTATTGATGTCTATGTGTTGAATAGTTTTTAAAGCCTTCTGGAACTATCTCCAGGTGCAGATAGTTAAAGATTTGCATTACTTCAGCCAAGATCTGAAATACAAGCATGAGTGGGGAAAAGTCCAGTTAAAGAAGACAGAAAGCATAATCTCTACTAATTTTTCTACTAAGTGGTTTGAAAACAGAGAGAAAGAAGTGCAAATATGGACAACCTATATTCTGATGAGAAAAACCATTTCCAAGTAATTTGACGAGAGGAACGGGTGGTATGGGAAAGCATATCACAATTTCATGGGGCAAAAAGGGAATCATGCAAGTCCTCAAATAAAACGGTATTAACAAAGAAAAGCACTAGAAGTTTCACCAGTGTAGTACTGATAAAAGATTTAGAATAATAGAACCACAGAATCATTTTTGGTTGGAAAGGACTTTTACGATCATCGAGTCCAACCATAAACCTAATACTGCCAACTCCACTGCAAGACCATGTCCCTAAGCACCACATTTACACATCTTCTAAATACCTCCAGGGATGGTGACTCCACCACTTC
The DNA here is from genome assembly GCF_000699245.1 of Pterocles gutturalis. Classification (NCBI taxonomy): domain Eukaryota; kingdom Metazoa; phylum Chordata; class Aves; order Pterocliformes; family Pteroclidae; genus Pterocles; species Pterocles gutturalis. The sequence continues at coordinate 15,696 of NW_010120684.1, forward strand.
CCTGGGCATAGCCTGTTCCAGTGCTTGGTAACCCTTTTGGTGAAGAAAATAGATATGTAGAAAAACACATATGTTTATATGATTATATATCTTATGAATACAAAAACACATATGAAAAAAACACTTTTATATTAATATATAAACGCATATATATATATTTACCACACAGATATTGAATTACTTTAATGTCTTAAATTATAAGCAAAATTTAACCCTGTCTCAGCCTAGAGTCAGATCTTGATCCAAAGAAAATGAAATTGGGCTCTTTATTTCACATTTTAAAAAGTGGTGAATTTGAAGATGCTTCCACACACTGTTTTGATGAGTTTCTTTCAGTTATTTATTAACAGATTTGATTAACTAACAAAGCCTGAACCAGCTACATGCAAGGTGTTAATGGTGAGCAGTGCTTATCTCTTATCATTTTGCAGGCACAATCGGAGAGAGTCTTCTGCACAAATGCAGTTTAGTTGCTTGGAATTGACTTTCCTCTTTCATAGAGCTTTTTAAGTAGACTTACTGCCAGTGCATCCAAAGGCTGGAAACAAACTCCAAGAAGTTAAAGGGGAGATTTCTTGCATTTCAGCTAAATTGCATGAAATATACTTTGGGGCAACTCAGTCTTTCTCTCTAGACAGTACCTGTCGACTCATATACTATATTCACTTCTATTTACTACTCAGCTAGGATAACATTTTATATTAATACATATACAATGGAAATCTAGGAGATTCTGATTGCCTGGCAAAACAAATCCTTAATAATTTATTCCCTCTTAAAAGGGAGAGTTAAATGAGATGTCACTTAGCTGCATGGCCCTATCCGATGTATTCAAATCCTTATACTGACATCAAGTGAAATATCTCAATAGTGGGAAAGTCTGTATTGCTACACCAATGGCACAGCACACACAGCAGGATGCCAGCACTGGGAGCACTAAGCATGCAGGTAAGACTCAAGCAGTTCTGTCCTGGCCCTGTTTATACTCAGGCTCAGATATTTCTGGTCTTGGGTTCATAGATATCATCATATTTACATGCACTGCACTTTTCTGTATTAGATATGACTGGCACATCTGTATCATCAGTACCTGTCTACTAAGGGACAGTGTTCTTCAAGACCTCTCTGAGACGAATCAATGATACGATGTCTCTGTACAGTCTACATGAAAACTTTCTGTTGCACGCTGTACTCATCGTGCTTTCAGTTACAATCTGCACACAAGTAATTCTTCTTTTCCAAAATCATAACCAAGACACAATGCCACTTCTCACACATTAAGTGCGGCCTAAGAAGGGACTTGCTTTAAGGCAGGACAGGGTACAATCTTCCCTGCCACTTACAGAAACTCCTCCTGACGAGAGACACAGGAATTGAACCTTGCAAGAATTTCTTCAAGGACCTTGAAAACTTCACATCTTGTTCAAAAGTTTCAAGAGGCTTGAGCTGTCACCACCATCTGACTTCTGCACAAATTTCTTGTGGCAGTGCAGGAAGACCTGCACCAAGAGTTTCCCCTCCTCCCAGTACTTCCCATGGTTGGTTTTTCCATCTGACACGTCCAATCTTTTCCCAAACTTGAACTGAAGAATAAGGCTTGTCCTGGGGAGGAATGAATCCCCACACTACCCAGACACCACCACCACTGTCACTGCAAAAGCTATGCAACGTATTGGCTTAGCTTTAAACTCAGTTTTGGTAACCTTTAAAATAAACCTGACTAAGCTTTACAAATAAATTGTCTGGAAACAAATTAATGAGCTAGTATTGCTCAGTGTATGTAGTTCATCTATTTTGATGTTCTTTGTTATGATATAATAGCACTTTAGCTCCCAGAATATAACAGATCAAGTATTCATTTTTGCCATTTATTGAAAATCTACATGCGAATCTAATATATGAATATATAATAAAACAGGACCTGAAACAAAGACCGATGAAGTAAATGGAAAGATTCCTAATACATTGCATAAACTTTGGATCCTGAAGCAAAGGGTTCAAGTAGCCTGCTTACGATTCCTCTGGACTAGTACAATTCAGTCATATAAAACTGTAATACAAATGTCATGATAACACATGCTAAATATTTCCCAGCAAAGATTTGGTTGCCTTTTTTTCCAATAGACTACTTGCATAACACAAAATCAATCACTGTATAAAAAAGTCTGACATTCGTATTGTCCCCTTTCAGCTTCATGATACTCTGATGTCTCTTATTCTGAAATATGGCAAATAACTTCTATCAGCTTTTTCTATCACTGTTACAGAAGATGAAGAACAGTTGTGAGAGCAGCAAATTTTATCTTGGGCATATTTCTGGGCAGTGCTGTATAAAATGTGTATTTATTAGCCTTCCCTCACTGTGGGTTGTGATTGCAAGTCCCTTCACCATCTTAGCGGACCACTTTTTCCTGGAAGCAGTTAGCATTTTTGAAACATATCTCTATCAAATCCATTAAAAACTAACCAACAGAATCTGGAGTCAGTGGGGAAGGAACAACATATAGATACACAAAAAAAACTGATTGTACACCCACATGTATACAGCGTAATCATAAAAAAGTCTTAATTTCCTCACAAAACTGGGCTAAAAAAATTTCCTGAGGAGTTCCTATGAGATGAGAAAAAATTAACAATATAACATAATTTAAAATCAAAGCAGCAACAACGACAACATGAAAGACACTAAGAATGTGTGCCCACATTTTGATTTAGCTATTCTAGGAAATTTGGCTTACTAATTTCTATTAGCTGTGTGGTGCACGTATAAATTATATTAACCAGTTGATTAGCAAGTAAAGTTACTAAACTTTTAATTTTCTAAAATATAAAGGAAAATATATGTGTCTGTCAAGCTCCTATGTTGTAAAATTGTTCATGTAATTGTGATGTGAGTCAGTTTGCTAAATAGATTGCACATTCCAAACAATGGGATTGCACTGTACTAACTGTAGAAAATCTCCTTGCACCATTGAACTTCTGCTCGTAATTGCTGTTAAATTGAGCAAGATAAAGTGGAAAGCATTCCCTGCATTACAGAACACAAAGATTTTATTTTAAAACTCTGTTTATAACAGCACTTTCAACATAGCTTTGCTCATAATTTAATTTAAGATCCATCCATTGGATTTTTCTTATTTGAAGCATCCTGAAACTCATGCATATCTTCCTATTTACTTTACCTGGATTTGCATTGTGGCATTGATGATTTGTACTTGCCATGTTTTCTTCAACCCTGGATAAACACCTCGGTCAATGTATATTGCAATCACAGGACTCTGGAGTACCTGGTCAAATAACTGACTGTGTAACAGAGCACCTGGCTGGCGTGTAAATCTGAGATATAAAACAAAGGAGTTATTTGTGTCACTAAAGAGTGAGCATGCTTCAACTGCTGTCAAAATCAGAAAGATCCCGTGCATATGAGAAGCATTAAGCTTAAATAACACAAGAAACTAGTAAGGTGGTGTATAAATAATAAAATTCTCTACATGTGAAACTATCCTTACCATCTAACTATTCAAAAAGGCCATCACGAGAGTACCAGCACAACTCCTCAAAATTGCTTCCAATATATGTTTAATAATCTACGTGGCCTGGGGTTAGCAGCTGAGAAACAACTACACTATTTTCCTTTTTTCTCAATTCTCATTACTGTAGAGGGAGAATAGGTGCAAATGCTGTAAATACTTTGTATTTGTACTTTTATGTACTTTGTTGTAGCACACTCTGTAGGTGGAATACAAAATTTTAGTCAACTATACTTTTTGATCAAACCACAGTCTTGGGCACACCATATCGACTCAAGGCAAAATTCAGTGGGCAAACAAAAGATCAATTGAAAAAATTCCTTGTCCATAAAGTGGATTTGGACAGGATTTAGACTGTATGATAGGTTAGCCTCCTGCATAGAGCTGGAATTTGCCTACAATATGAAGAAGAGTTTGCCTCTAAAGACAGTGCGAATACGAGACAGAGGTGGAGATGGACACTTTAATCTAAAACTGAAAAGAGGCTTCCACTGTCTTATTTTTGCACTTTTAGCCAAGAGATTATGTATGTAGAAATTTGACTTTGGCAGCATACAATATGCCTACTCTCTTTTCATGCTCAGTGATTTCTGTTTCAAGGTGAAAAAGGTAATTTACTCTCAGGTTTATTTAAAGAAAGGAAACTTAAGTCACATAAAAATGTCACAAGGAATCTGTTTTATAGATTAGAAAAGAGATCAGGATGTCTTAAAACACTTGCTTGAAATTATTACACATTGGGCTTTGCTTCAGATCCTTCTTTCTGGGAATTACAACGACTGCTGCCAAAGCAAAATCTGTTTAACTGTTTGAGAGTTTCAACAGAATCTAATTCAGTGCAAATGAGATCAGCTTATTAGAATTTAATAACTATAGCACAGTCATAGAAATAAAGGAAAAAAAAGTTCTTGAAACACTCTCTTCCTCCCACCCTCATTCAGATGCATAGCCAAGATACTTTTCATTTTTCAATTCAGGGATCATGGGGCTTATATCAAATGGACAGTGCTTCTTTACAGATCCTTTTTGAACTCCATGAGGAGTTAATCTCACTGGTCCAAGCTGGGTAACTTCCCTGCATTATGGTTGAGCATTATTGTGGCTGCTCCTCAGAGTACTGAGAAAAGGTCTGACACCTGATCCTGAAAGACCTGCTTTGCAGTTCAGCTCCCATTTGCTTGGCAGTAAAAACAGCATTTATAAGCAATATTGGGTGAAATGAGCTTTATTTCCCAAGTGCTTCTCGTATATTTCTTGACGGTGTTTCCATCCTAACTAAAACGTGTCAGAGCTGGCACAGCTCAGCTTTCCCCCAACAGCTGCTTCTACAGGAAGGTGCCCAAGTGCACAGGATGCAGGATGCTGGACTGTTGTGTTCAAAGAAACCATGTAGAGCCAAAGATCACAAGGACTTTAAAATTATCTAAGATGGACCCAAGCAGCATCACACAGACCGTGCCCTGACAGCTTGAAAGGGCTGGGGACAGCTAGAAATCAGACACTATCTGCAAGATGAAGGAACAAACAAATCTGTCCCTAGGGATCTTTTGTGCCCTCTGCAGAGGGAAAAGGAACATTTGAAGCCAGGTCTGGATGAGCACATGGCTGAAAGCTGAGGGTAAGACACACTACATGAATCAGAGAAAAAGAAAAAAAAAAAAAGAAAAAAAAAAAAGAGGCAGGGAGATTGAGAACAGAGAAAAACAGAATTAGAGTTCCCAATGAAGAAATAAAAAGGGAATCAAGACATAAGTGGAACAAAGAATGATCCTGTCTGTACCATGGAGTGACAGACATTGGATAAAGGAAGGTGAAGGAGAAGAATATAAAGGAGAAAGTACGTTACTTTTAAAGGAGTTGGTTGAAGGAGATTATTACTTTATGCTCATTTTACTAATTGAAAAGGCTTTGGTTGCTGTGCATGTTTATCTGCAATATAATATTGCTTTTAGCTCTCTTTGCTTCATTTTCTCCTGTTCTACCCAACAAAAAAGGAAGAGGGAGTTATTTACTTTCAGTCAGAGCACTAAGACACGTAAAGCTAGTCCTGCCAACATCACGTCTCATACCATCAGTACAGCCTATTGAGAGGACAGCTACAGGCTGAGTCCATTTCGGGAGTAGTTTCCTTATGATTAACTTTTCCAAGTCAGGACGGCTGGACAAGGAAATGTTTGGATTAGGTTTGGGATCACATTCCAATGCCTCATAATTCAAAGTATATGGTATATTTTCAATACTAATGCTATACACAAACCAGTAGTTTTGCACACACTGGCTCCACTTTAGATACCGACAGTCTCAAGCAGGTCTGAACACCACCAAATTGAATAGTAATATATGCCTCTGTATTTTCACCAAGATTTCAATTCTGTTTGGTTTTTCTAATGTTTACTAATGCTGGTGATGATTCATAAGGCCACACTTGAAGTAGAGGTAAAAATCCATGGAACAGTGAAGCTTTACATTGTCAGAGAATCTGGCCTTCAAGCTCCCGATTTTGGAGAACACCTTCCACAAAGACAGTCTCCTTTTAGTATACAGGCAGGGTAACAAAAGCGCATTCAAAGGCGTAATATAGCCAGCACCATCTGGAGAACATCATAGCATAGGTAGTGACTGCAAGCTGAGATCCTGACAGCAGAAAAGGCATCACTTACCTGCTAGCCTTGACAGCCACAAATAAGATATTCTCATACTTTACAATCTCTGTTTCAGTCTAACAGTAGAAATAATTCACCATGCCCCCACAATACAAAAGAACCAAATTGCTGCCAGAGATATAAAAAGTAAGAGTGCTTTTTTTGGTGAAAATGTATCTACTTTTCTTTTTGTGTGAAGGATTCTGTGTAGCATGGGAGATGCGCACCCCTTTCCTTCAGCCAGCCCTTCATGCTCTGCATGCCAGGAAAAACTCGCACCTCAGAAAAGAGATGAGTTTCTCTACAAAATCAAAGGACCAAGGAATTTTGCTACAACTATTCCCTTTCTAAATAGAAGGAGAAAAATCCTGCCAATATTTAGCAGCATCACAGGTGTGCGTTGCAGAATCCCAGGGAGACTGAAGACAGTGAGCAGACTGGATCACCTAGTTTTGGTAATTAACTCTTACTCCTGTGTCATTTTCTTACACTTCAGTGTAATCAAGAGAGGGAGATTTCTGACAAGGGAATTTCCAGAAGCTAAGTGCAGCAATCCTGTTTTCACTGCCAGTACAAAAACTCCAGGATGTCTAGTCCTATAGCTTAAATAGCACGTTTTTCTGTTTTCTATCATCGACCCTGTGTCTAACTACAGAAGAAGGGGGAGTTTGGGCTGTTGGGAACCAGCTATCTAACAAGATAAAATGGAAAATAATGCAAAGGGAAAGCAAATGTGCAGGAAGATGAAACAAATACTCCAGGGCCACTCTATGGATAAGATGCAGGGACAAGTTTGGGGTGTCTTGAGCTTGTAGCTGTTCTCCAACCTTTTCTGGTGCTTTTGTTTCTAACCAGGAGATATGGTGGGAAAGGTATTCAAATCACTTTTTCAAAGTTTTTCATCAGGCTTGGAAGTTTATTGCATGAGTATATAAACTCCCATTTATCTTCACAGATCTTCAAGCAAGCGTGAAAGTGAGCTACCCAAATTCCTCTGTGTGTGCTAAAGTAAGAAGGGTAAGAGTCCATTGTGACCACTGCTGAAAACACAGAAAAATCCCATTCCCAGAAGTTGAATTCCAGATACGTTCTTCTCTGTGTAGAAAGTATAATGCGCCTAGGATATGTTTATTTCTCCCAACAGATTGGTCAAGATAAAGATGTGGTGTACATTTATTTTTCCAGAGTGCTATTTAAACAGCAATAAAAAGGTATACATAACAAACTCAACCCCAAAGATGTAGCCAAATAAAGAAACAAGCAATGAACAAAAGGCTTGCCAGTTTGAAACAACTGACTTGTAAGAAGGATATAATTTAAAGAAAGAAAACCCACAAGGTGAGACTTCAGAAGCTATTTTTTTTCTGCAAAAATAACCAGGTATGCACTTCACACAAATAGGTAAGGAGTGGTCTGTACTTGCTAACAGAGTTTTAACAAAAAAAGAGTTAGTATCACTATGACAGAAAGTGTCTCTCAGGAAAGGACGGTGAGGTGTCCTTCTGAGAAGAGAAATAGGTGAAAAATGCCTTCAGGTCAAATCTTTTATTTTGTGGGAAATATTTCCTTCTTGTTTTCATGTCAAATTTAAGAAAATAAAAATCTAAACATTTTCACTTCACTAAAATTCTTTCAGCATTTATTTCCAAAACAAAGGAGTTCAACAAGTCTGGGGCACATAATTTCAGGCAAAATTTTTTGCTTCAGGCAAAAAATGCTTTGAAAGGGTAGAGAAAAGATATTCTCAAAAGAATAATTAATTCTTCTCATTACACTGCTTTACCTCTTGTAGCTTTAAAAACAGGAATTTGGAGTTAAGTGAAAGTATGAGTTGATTTTAGTGGTACTAGTCTGTATTAATGCCTCAATATGTTCATGAATTTAAACTCACCAAATACCTAGTCTAGCTGATTTTAAACTGTAAAGTATTTTGAAGTGTTACTTTCATTAGTGTCTAAATATTAAGAATTTTTTTTAAAGTCTATCCAAATTCTTCCCTCAATTACACACCCCTTCGGAATTTGAAAATCCAATCTATCAGCTAATTCTCAAGAAAAACTTTCATCCACAGAGTAGCTGTTTAACACTTCTTAATAGTAATTCTTTTTTGTTTTAAGGAAGAAATTCAAAGCTGTCCTCGCCATAGTAGAACAATTAATGTTTTTAAAGTCACAGGTGGATCTACTTTCTTTGCTGGACTGAAACTAATTTGCTTGGAATATGATTTCCTGTCTTTTGCTTTTCCATACCTAGTGATGAACACAGAAGTGTTCCTGTACGCTGTCAAAGATTTTCTCTCAGCTTGCCAGGATTCTCCTTGATCCTTGGTTATTAACATAGCAGTACCTCAACATTATCAGCATTTCACCCACTCTCTGTAGGCAATTATAGCCTGAAAAAAGGGGATGCTTTTCTCCAGGGAACAGCTGTAGCAATTTTTGCTGGTTTTGTGACAGTGGATACATCTTAAAAGCAGTCTTCAAAGAGAGCAGTGCTACAGCAGTACAGATGCCCCTTACATTTCTTCAACTTATCTTGAAGAGCACAGAAACAACTGTTCAACATAAATTCATTACTGGAAACTAGTTAAAATAGGTAGGCATATCGAACAGATTCCACATAAATCCTACAATATATATAGCAATTATATTATTCAAATCCATCCATGCCTTTTGAGGGGAATAAACTGTAAAAGACGGTGAACTTGCTAGCCCTTTTTTGAAGACCAGTAAGGCCAAACCACAACAAACAGCAATCATAACATCACTAGGAAGTGCCCCACCTCCAAAGAATTCCAGATATGTCTAACAAAAAGGTATCTCAAGTGGGACAACAGAAATTGATTAGTATTTTAAAATTTTGTCTTTTCTTTTTCCCTTTTCTGTTGAAGAAAAAGAACTACCACAACCACCTGGCTCTTTTTACAAAAACTCTTTAAAAAAGTCAAACACTTACTTCAATCATATAAGACAGAAAAAGTAGTAAATTTAGGCCTCATAACTATGTTCCTACAGTCAGTACTTGCACTGGATGGATCCATAAGTAGAAGCATTTTGGTGTTATTGTTTTCGCTTCTGTCACTTTTGAGTCCTCATTTTAAACATGAAGAACTACTCCATAACTGCATTACATTGCTTTTCTTTAATGAAAATTACTTCCACAGTTACTAAACTCTGCACTGAATTCAAGCTAAAGACATGCATATTATCTTAAAACATTTCAGAACTACATAACTGCCAGTCTAAATTGATGTCACCCTGTTCTGAGTCAGCTGGGTCCTCAAATATCCAGGCTAAATTTAATTGAAAGGGCCAGATCTACCACAGGGTCCAATTTCACAAAAGAGATTCAATCTTTTGCAATTGCTGTTTTCAGTTTCACAAAAAGACAAACAGGTCAGAGCCCCTGGGAATCTTGCTGTCAGGATAAGCACATAGCTCTTTGGAGAAATTGTTCTTAAAGTTCCACACCATAGTGGTATATTACATACTTATTGGCACCAATAAGATTAATTCATTAAGCAAAATATGATTGGTGGTTTCTTGTATCTGAGAAAGCTCTTCTAAAACATTCAACTAAGGGGAAATAGTTTCAGAATCGATACTGGCAGGGGCAATAAGTTAGGTTTATTGATTGTCATGCTGAAATGGACAGTCCCAGTGTCATGTAACATTTTTATTGGCTAGCAAATGTACAAAAAAATACAGTTTTGAAGTAAGCAAAAATTCACAAAATTGTGATAAATTAAGGAAATTCTTTAGAGGAATATGCTGGGGATTTTTTTAATCAGAAAAAAAAATTTAGTTACAGAATTTATAGTTCTAATGTTGCATCATGGATAACATCTTGAGAGATGAGGTGGTGATGAAGTAGTGCAAAAATTCTTACATTCTCCTTTCTGTTGCTGCAGATCATTTAATGAGCAGAGGAAACCATACATCATGACCACCAGAGAGAACTGTTTTTACAATTCAAAAATATTTTAGAAATAATACTATATATGCTTTGAAAATAAGATCTTCTTACATGTAAGAATACATTGCCTCATTAGGGCTTACGAGAAAACGCACTACATGATGGCTGGGTACAGTCTTAAAAACCTACTAGGACAGTTATTATTTGAAGGGAAAGAAATACACTGATGATAGTAGCATGGTGATTTCTACTTTCAAGACAACATATAGCAGTTAACAGCAGAAGATTCGTTCCAGTGGAAATAGTGGAAAGAACTAGTGCATGACTAGGCATGACTTATGCAGAGAGGCTAAAGGTAAAAGGTTTATTCAGCTTAAAGAAGAGGAGAGTGATGCATGACCTCATTGCTGTCTACAACTTCTTTATATGAGGGAGCAGAGAAGGAAATGTTGTTCTTTTCTTCTGATGCCCAGTGGCAGGATGTAACAGAATGGCTTAAAGCTGTCTTGGGGGAAGTTCAGATTGGACATTAGGAAGAAGTTCTTCCCTGTGAGGTTGGTCAAGCACTGGAACAAGTTCCTCAGGGAAGGGGTCAAAGTGGCAATGGCCCCGGACCTGTTGATGTTCAAGAAGTGTTTGAGGAATGCTCTTAGATATATGGTTTGACTTTTAGGTTGCCATGTGTGGAGTCAGGAGCTGGACTCAGTGATCTCCATGGGTCCCTTCCAACTCAGGGTATCCTATGACTGTGATTCTATGTTGGTCAACAAACCTTCCTGTTAATAACATAATTGACTTTTTACAAATATCTGCAGGACTAGGCTGAAAGAACAGCACCACATATCTGTGGTGGCTGATTCCTCATCTCATTTCTCTGTGTGAATGTGATTCTGCTGGTAAAGCTCATTTGATTTGTCCAAATGAGTTTTTCTCCCTCCTGCTGTGGCCTTGTGATGGCCTTGTGAGTGGCAGGCACAAGCTGCTTCCCAGACAGGAGAGGATGCTCTAACCCTACCAGAGTCATCTGTCATGTGCTCCAAGTAATGCATATTTTCCTTCTACTGTGGTCAACCAAATTGCACTAAAATGATATTCTCATTCCCCCAGCAACTTTCCAAGTCTTAAAGGCATTTGACCCTTTAAGACAACAGACAAGCCACGTCTGTGGAAAAAGTCTGAACCAAGCTGATAAGCATTTCAGAAAAAATAGCGAACATACAGTCCTTTCACGGTACAACTCCTACAATTGTACAAGTATTAAGTACGGCAGTTGTTTATCACTATTGTGACAGAGGAACTTGCTGTACATTTGTAATTTAAACTAAGTAAATCATGATGCAGAGGCTAGTAATGTTAATCATAAGATTATCTTTTTCTCACTCCTCAGTAGCAAGTTATAAACACCTTCCTTTACAGTTTATTACATGTAATTAAACAGCAGATCATTAGTGTTTGACCACTGGCTTCTATCCTGTTTTTCCAGAAATTAAAGTTTAGTTTGCAGACACATTTCAACTTAAGTACATTAATCACATATCACAGGCCTTCAACTTAATTTCACATATCACAAATGTTAGTGCATTAAAGCTACTGGCTGTGTCCCAGTGAAGATATTCCAGGTTAATGTTTGACAAGGACAGTAACAAATGTATTAGAGTGAGCCAATCAAAACTTTCGCTGTTTTTATAGTTTCTTTATGCATTTCAAAATCGTAAATGAATCATATAAATAATACATAGTTTGTGGGAAATCAGAAAAGCTAAATAGGTATCAATGAGGACATTTAGATTTAAACTGCATAACAATTCAGCTACCAAAAGCATTAAGGAAAAAAAGAGTGTACCAATTTTGAAGATGGCTTTATTATAAAAGCTAAAATCCAAACTCAAATTATTCCATGTGGACTTAAGGAAAATGTTAATTGAGATTTGTATTTATTAACACATATGACTGGCTCAGTTCAGCTGCCTTAACACAGGCATAAGGTGTCATTTGAGATACCCAAAGGATCTGAGATGTTAGCAAGCTGGTGGCAGATATGAGACAAGACCTCCAGGAGACCCATGCCCTTTTGACCCGGCAGCTGGAGCCAGGTAGGTCCCTAGGGCATCTCAAATGGCATCAGATTTTGAGAACTGGATCATGCCCAGGAACTCTAAAATTTCACTTCAGTAAAGATTACAGGAAAGATAATGTTACCTCTTTGGGTATTGCTACAATAGGAAAAAAAAATTGTGCGACTGTCAATTTAAACAGTTCAAAGTACTGTTTCAAGTGTACTCCTTTGAAGCCTTGGTGTTGGTATTGACGTAGCTCCACTTTTAACCTTAGAGGTAATGTTGCTTTCACTTAAGGCAATGGCAGGTCTTCCCTTTGCTCCTTTCAAGAGCTCTTTTGAGATACAAGACCCATTATACATATTGGCAGCAGGGTATACGGTGGCTCCACTTGTTTGGCAGAGGGTGTGAAGGTACTAGGTTTGGTTGGGGAGTAGACCACCTGGCTGAAGGGCTGAAAGGTGAATCCCATGCAGAGAAAGGAAGAGAATGGAGCTGGCTTTTCTATTCAAGGGAAACGTCTTCCAAAGGACAAGGAAGCTTTCCATAGACTAAAAATACCCACCCATGTCTGACCTAGCTAAAGGCTGCTCTAGTTTTCTATTACCCTTTTTTTCTTTGTTTTCCTTTCCCTTTCTCTAAATAATGGCTTCTATTGGAGGGAGTTCATTCCAAAGGCAGTGGCCATATACATACTTATATGAGAGAGCTGAGAAACCTATAGGGGCAAAGTCTCAAGAGCAAACTTGAGGTATCTAACTTAACTATTTTGAATCTCAATTTGTAACTCTGTAGGACAATTCAAGCAATGTAGTTAGACTCCTCTTTTTCTGAATTCTTCTCTGGGAGAAATTATCTTCTACTATTTGCTGTAAAGGGAAATTGGCCACATAACTTAGCTAGAGTTAGCTGCTGCCAACACTCCTCCAATGGTCATATCTCCTCAACACATCCCATATCCTTGGCATGAGCAAACAGAATCAATATGTGAAAATGAAGATTTCACATGCAGGTGGGTTGTAATTTCTACAGGCATCAGGCCTGTTACTTCAGCCTTTTTATGTGACATGGTCAGGGCACCAGAAGCCCAAAATGTGAAACATTCCTCTGAAATAAAATACCACTTACATGGTCTCTTTATGGCTTAAAAGACAACAGAATATGCAAAGTACCAACAGACAGGACATTCATACATTTGTCCAATGGTTGTGTTCCTCCTTTATTCCCCAAGTTTACTGAATGATTCAATTCTGCAAATATTATGAATATCAAATTCCAGATCAGCCAGATAAGAGTTTATTTAGTATTAAAATCAATGTGCACTTGTATGTCATTCAGACTTCTTTGACAGATACAGGTAAAACATTAATAAGGTGCTTTTTATGCTCATTTTTAGCCAATGACATTTGCAGATAGATAAATTTAAAATTGACACATGACAGAAGCACATTCCTAACATGAAGGAAAAGTACACACACATATGAACTTCAACAAGGTTTTCTGCACTAATGACCTAAACACCCTAATATCGGCACAAGTGATGTAATGCTAGGCTTCCACTAGGATAAACGTGACAGAATGGGCAAAACTTCACTTAATGCCATATAGTCCATTACTCAAATTGTGTTTCTAATCTGTAAGTACATTACATCATGAGTCATTCTAAAGGAAAGGGCCGAGTTTCCTGACCAATTCATTACAAAAAGAAAGTGACATTTAGAAGGCAAAATATAAGAAATGGGAATTGTATCTCACAGGTAGAGTTATTTTTTCTCATGAGAATTCTTTTATTTAAATAAAAAAGAAAATACCAGAATTCTGTCTCACTAGCTGCAAATTATCAAGGTTGTTTCTTAAAGGTATAGCGCATCTAAATATAAGAGTTAATGAAAACAAAATGTTAGCTCTTCGTATGTAATTCAGCATAGCTTTATTTACATTATTTGGGAACCTAGATAAGGGTGTAGAAGAATTTCACATGGGAGGGAGGTTTTCTGGGTTTATTTTTGTTGTTGTTTTAACACTAGCTTGTACCCTTCAATACAGCTGAACAGCAAGCCCTACTACAGTGTGAAAAATACTGCAGAGAAGACACCAAGCCAGCACTGGAAAGATTCACACACACACCACAAATCACCTTTTGTTTACATGGATTAAACACTTCTGGTGTTACTGAGATGCAAAAGAAATGAAAGTCTGACATTGTGAAGGTATTATGAAATGTGTGTCCAGTTCTGAGCACTTAACTACGTATTTTTTTTTTATAAACACGGTGGGCTTTTTTTCAAAGAATACTTCACATCAGAATACTACTACTTGCCTTCTCCTAACCAAATGTGTGTCATTGTTCCACTTTCAATTAGCCCTCTGACCAAGCTTGCCAGTGTGGTGATTTAAAAACATCAAACTAGTTGCAGAAGATGAAGGAGACAAATGTGATCTTGTTAGTTTTGTTGTGTCTTTAAATGTCAAAGCTAAAGACTCTAGAGAAACTAATTAAAAATGAATTGAAACCCAGAGTATCCATTTCCATGCAGTTTATTGCCTACATCCTGCTCCATAGTGTTTGAAGATGAACATAACACCAAAAGCATGAAGGTAACTTCAGTGCTGAGCAAAGGGATGAATAGTTCATCTGACTCCTGTATGTTAAACAAGGGTTTAAGAGATTAAGACAGCAGATATCTGAAGGCACCTACAGAACATTAGTGTTCCCTTCTCCAGATAATATCTGCATGTTTGAAAAGTGGCTCCACAGAGCAGGACACTTAGGACTAAAGGGTCAGCCAGACATCAATAGCTTGGCTTTGGACTTGGTTCAGAGCAACTAGGAGATTTATCTGAGATTTAACGATCTGGTGCAACAGCTGCTTACCATAACAGGCTCTCTACCACAAACTTTGTTTAAACATCTTGGAACAATGACAAATAACAGCCCATACACTCCTGCCCTGCTGCTCCATGATTTTTTGTTCCAGACTTTAGTTTAGTTTTTGCCTTGCTACTGTGTTTTCTTGAGTTGTCAGGGCTCATTGCTGTAGGAATTAAAGCACCTACAAATTGAGAAAAGTGAGTGGTTTCACTGCACGTCAGTAACATCACAATACTATATAAAGCTGTATGAGAAGCAGGGATGGCACAGTGACTCTGTTCTCACTGGGAATTTCATTACTTCCTTATTTCTGGCTACAGATGCAGACAGCATACCCAGCTTTGGCTTCACTGCACCGCAGGAGCAGGCGCCAGCTCTGCTGCCTCACTGAGGTGACCAGCTTCGCCCATGGCAGGGCTGGGGACAGGGGCTGGCTGCATGGAGGGAGCATCTAAGGGAAGGGACAAGGGAGCCCCAGGGGGAACCCCTCACTTCTGTCAGGCTTAGCATCACTTAAATTTTTTATTATTATTATCTATTTCTTTAAGATAAAGCCAAGCCTCTGAAGAGGGAGGAGCTTTAATTTATATGGCCTCTAGAGAGAATTCCAATCTACACTATCTGGCAAAAAAAAATGTAGTTTTTCTATGACAAATGCTTATCACTAACTTGATTAAACCAGTGTTTCTATTACAAGAACAATAAAATAACATTAAAATGCAGTCTTAATATGCCACCTGAATCTATACAATTAGATTTATACATTTATCCCTATAGCAGCAAGGGGTGCACTTTCTATGTCTGTATACATCAGATATAAATTTTATATTATGTATGTAAGGTGAAAGTGCTTGTGAGAGTGGAAGAGTGTATACACAGAGACAAAATACAAAATTATTCATCTGCAGCTATGACAGCTGTGCTAAGTAGCTACTTACAGATGGCAGAGGTCTGTGAAAGCCCTGTGCTTCCAGATGCTTTTCTATCATCCTAGCCTGCATACCCTCCACCCTGAAGGCAAGAGCCACGATCATCTCTATGGAGTACAGCAAAGGCAGGCAGGCTGGGACGATTTAGCCCATCAAGGTGCCTGACTTTGTAGCTAGCTTCGCTCCATGAGCCACCTTTACACAATGTAATGTAAGGTCAGGTACAACTGGAGGTTGTGATTTCTGTTTTAAGCTTTGCTGCATTTGATTAAGCTAGTTGTTAAAAATGGCAAACACGTATTATAAATGGAAACCATTATAAAATACAGATTGAGCGTGACATAAAACTACACATTAATTACAAAATACTTTATGGCAACTAAAAGAAGTCTCTGGACTTTGGATTCTAATCTAAATGTTATTTTCCTATTTAGAAGTGTTCTCAAAAGTTAAACAGTACAGACCAAGTTGCACAGCTTTCCTTCATGTTTGTTCCTGATGGTTACGTTCAATTATTGGTTGAAATTGCTGTCCTTTATGAAGACCTACTTATAGAAAGGAAATTGCTAATTTTGTCAAGACAATTTTGCAGTTTGTCATTTGTTTCAAACCAAAGAGAGAAGGAAAGATGAGACACTAATTACTGAGTTGCATACACCATCTCCTGAATTGAGTTGTAACTCTTGGGCCTGGTTTGAAGAAGAAGGTGCTAGCTAAGATCAGTCATCCAAGACAAGAGAAAGACAAAAAGAAGAAAAAAACCGGCATTGAGTGTGCTTGCTTTGAAAAGACTGCCCTCTCATGCTAGCAGGAGGTATTTCTTTAGTCAGGTGATCTAGTATCCAGGATTTATGATACCAAAAGAGCAAAAAATATTATTTGCGCTGAATAGAGAATTCTTTTGGACTAAGGTCAGGAGAACAACTTGTTGACTGGAAGGAAGTACAAGGACTTGCACAGCCTACAGAAAACTGGTTCCGTGGGAAAGCTATAGCACTACTGCTTATGCACATGTATATCTTCCTTTCATAACTTATGTTTTAAGCCCTGTTGAACTCCTGTTCCAAATATATTATCATGCTTATAGGACAATTCCTAGCTCACGTAGACCCTACTTAGAGCATTTAACAATGTGCAATTACTTTTCAGTGTCCAAATGCTTTGAAAAATTAAAATCCTAGAAAGAAGTTGACTGTTGGATTTCTCAAATACACAAACTTGCCTTCATTTTTAGTCCCATACATGTCCGTATATGGTTAGAAATGGGATTAGAGGTTGCCAGATGACTCATTTTAACAACTTCCAGGACAAAAGCAAAACATCAGATTATAATTCTGATTTCCTGAATCTAATTATGAAAGGGAACTGGTTTATGCAAATCATCTTCCTACTGGAAATGACAGAGTAACTCTCCTGAGAAGCTAGGGGAGGTAAACCAAGGGAGGAACACTGAAACTGTACAATTTGTATCATGCTGAAAGAAAGGAAATGCAGCAGTTCTGAGTTTTTGTTTCAGGCTGGGAGGGATTAATTCTTCCTGTCAACTCCCTCTCCTCTTTTTAAAGCTTATTAACACCTTTGCCAGTAAAGCACTGTTCTTAGATATTTTCAGAACCAACAAAATCGTCCTATCCATATTTTGCATGGGTGTGTACGTAGGACTTAAAAAACAGGAGGCTCTAGATCCGCTTTTTCAACACACCTCTGAGCACACATACACCTTCTCCCCCACCCCCTCCCCCCAACCCCAAAGATAAGGAAATAACTTTAAAATGGAAAGGACAGAACAAAGGGAGACGTCCAGCAGAATTATGTCACTGGTTTTTTTTTAAAGCATCAAAAATTAGAACATCCAGGAAGACATCTGTATGAAAATGTAGAAGTTAATCAGTTATGACTCACTAACCAATTAAAGTTACAAACTGGTATAAGAAAAAGGCTTTTTTAATTTAGCTTAAACCATATGAAAATGAAAACTGGACTCTACTTAAAAAAAACCCTCTAGATTCCATGCTGTGCATTTTTATACAGATGAATTAAGAGAAACTCAAGAGAAGGGCTCACTAAATTGAAAAGACCCTGTTTAAGTCAGGATAAGTGTCCTTCCCTGGCCTTGTCTCTCTCCCAAAATCTGAATGAGTATTGAGAAGTTACAACCACACAAAAACATAGTTCGTCTGCCAGCAGGAAGCACTTTTTCTTTAATGGCATTCACATTCCCATCAGTGAAATTGTAGAGCTGTGCAATCTGCTCTCTCCATAGTTATTTTTTATTATTATTATTTTGGAATGGATTCAAGGAGAAACTAGGTCAAAACGTTTGAAGAGCGATTGGCCTGCATTTTGTACATTTAGCAAATTTGGTTGCCTAAAAAATCACTGTCAGCAAAATGTTTTGGTTGCACGGTCATCTTTGCAGAGTTGCAGCAACTCAGTTTTAATGCAACTGTAGCAGATTGCTGCACTTTTACCATATAAAATAAAAAAAATGCATTTTGATTTGCAGCGATGCTTTTGGTATCACTTTTCTGTAGCACTGTCATAAAGCAAGTAAAAGAAAGTATATGAAAGAAAGTATGAACTAGAGCAGCCCCTGGAATTGCTAGCACAGCTGATGTAAAAGATGTCTTATGCAACCATATGGTATACATTATCGCTTCTCTTAGTGTCTCAAGCTCACTGTCAAAAAAGCTTCCACAGTGAACTTCTGACAACATGACAACCTCAGGATCCTGGGAATTAGTAGATGGCTTGAAGTTGCAGGTCCTGCACTTTAATGTAAAAACAGTCAGTAATAAAATTGAACATCAGAACTTGAATGTCTTCAGTATTGCCAAGACACTGTATCCACCGGCTTCATATGCTGGGCATTCTTCTGGAGCCAGCAGTCTCAGACAAGGCTGGGTGACAGTAGCGATGGATTGGCGTGAGACTGTACACAGTCCCAGTGACATAAAGGAGGGCCAGTTATAGACCAATTTCCAAAGAGACACTTGCTTAGCACACAACACAGGGGATAAAGTAAATGGGTTTCTTGAGGACATGAAGCACTTAGTACCACTATTGGCTTGGAAGGATCTGACACCTATACCAATGATAAACTTTGCTATAAAACTAAGGATTTAATGCATCACCACCCTATCAATACCTTCAGAAATGATTGCCAGCTTTACGTGTCCCCAGATGAACTGTAACTTAAAGAAGCATCCTTCCAACGACAGAGGCTATTGATGGCACATGAGATCTGTGCCAGTTTTCAGGGTAAGGCTTAGTTCTTAGCTTCACAGCCTGGGCCCAGGAAAATTAAAGACATATCTGAAGCTCCAGTATGACCCTGACATAACAGTCAAGCTTTTTTCAGGTATTAAGATGCGTTTTGTAGAAGACCAATCTTTGAGGCAACTATTAAAATCCTGAACCAAGCCTGCCACAGGCCTCCCCCTTTCCCACTCCAAGTACAAGCCCTAGCCTGTGCTGACACAAATGCAATAGCAAGGACACAAAAATAACCAGCAACCCTCCAAAAAACAAAGCACTCCTCTACATTTTCCTTTCCATACGGTAGATAAAAGAAAAAATTACATATGACAGATACCACTTTCATAGAATTTGCAAAGCAGAGAACTAATGTAAAACCACAATAGAAATGGGGTAATTGGACTTAAAATGTTGCTGAAATAAGGAGTGCAATCTATGAAGATTCAGAATCAGAGGACTCAGAGTTAATAAGGGTGGTTTTGGTTTAAACCTTTCTAAACCCTACCTGCATGTTGCAAATGCTCTTAATGAAGTAAGTGGAGAATAAAAGGAGAAAGAGGAAGATGCTCTTCTACAATTAATCTGCAGGCTGTACACTGGTACTTAACATTTATTAGAACATTACTGGAAGCCATTGGACTTCTGATAGAGAAAAAAAACACAGTATATGAATCTGTAGTAAACATTAAATGTAGACCAGAGTCTGCAGGTACATTTATTTTCACACTTGATGTAATTAATTGCCTTTATTTGAGCTGTCACTCCAGGAAAAAAAAAAAAAAAAAAAAAAAAACAGACACCCACCTCCCCAAAAGCAACCAGAAAACCCACATGCCAAGCAATGTAAAGACCAAGGGGGAAGTGAAGTACAAGAAAAATACTTTCTTTTAGACAGATACACATGAAGTATCTGCTTTCAAAACCGATAGCAACTTGCCAAGAAAGTGCCTGAAAGGGAGAAGACAAAGACTGTGAGAAGGCTTGGAGGGCACAAAACATTGCAGAGCAGAGGAGAACAATATCCTAAGGAACAAGGAAGTGCTGCGAGGAGTTTTTAATACACAGATTAGTGGTCACCATTGTATTAAGCGGAAAAGATTCCCGTCAGACTGCCACGCAATTCTGAGAGAAGCCATAGGAACCACAAAGGCCCTGAACTCCTTGGTAGCCGAGGACCACACACCTTTCACCAACCCAGTGGAGGTGAATGCACGTTTGAACTTCTGCTTGTAAAACAGGGCCAGATCACTCCTTTCCATTTTGAGTAGCTGAGGATCCTTTCCCCTCTTTCCCCCTTTTCTCTCTTACACCATGCAGTGGAAGAATCCCACCTCTAACACATTTTGGGAAAAAAAATTGTGAAAACTAAGATACATGATTCTGTGCTTTCTGATGCCTTGTGACCTTAAACTATGCTGTATTACATGGTTCTGATATTATAATGTCTCTAAATCCACATTAGCAGCAAACCATTTTAATAGACATTTGTCACAGTGTTAAAGCATTTCACACAAAGCAGTGACTGAATAGTTTCATTCAGCTATACATGGACCACATCTGTAAGGTTACGAGCACGTCACCCAAAACGGGCATGGAAGGCTTTTATTATGATGAATTTGTGCTGGATTGCCCTGCTATGCTGTGTCAAATCTTGTCAAAACCTTGAATGATGTCTATTACAGTTTCCTGTAAAAGTATAGCTCTTGGCAAATACTGACATCACTGCTGCCACATTTCCAGCTAGACCAAACAAGGTTAAACTGCAGAAAAAACAACAAATCATCACTAGCTCCAAACTTAGGTGAACGTCTGCAAACAAACTTACTCCATGGATTTGCTTTTCATGTCATTTCAGCACTACAGATGTCTGATGACAGGTTGTTTCATTAACTGCTGATTAAAAAAGCTTACAGAAAATGGATACACAATCTGTGTTTAAATTTAGTTCTTGCTTTTACATGCAGAACAAGTAATTATGTGCATCAGCTAAACATTGTCTGATATTGAAATGAAACACCCCCAGGATAATTGTACAATATGAACTCTCTGTTAGTAAGAGAAATGTGACGGTTGATTTATTAGCACTCTGAAAAATTACTGTCTTTACCTTGGGGCTGGAACAATTATTCACGAGGGCAGCCAGCCTGGAGGAGAGGTGAGGAACAGAGAAACGAGGAGAAGTGCCCGCAAGAAATCATTTTTCGGAAAGGCACATTGTAGCTGAGGGGGTGGGAAGGAAGACGACGACAAAACCTACTGGTTCTTTGTTGGACACCATTGTACACATTTGTTGGACATGAGGACATTTGGCCAGTAGTTTGTACTTGCATGAGCTGCAACTGGAAGTAAAGATAATATCACCAACAACACAATTTCCGGCATACCAGTTTTCATTCACAGTAATTTTTAGACAAGTTCAAACAGTGTACACAAAGAAATGCAGAGTCAAGCAACCATACTACATTAGGCTCGGTGTCCATTAGAAAGGCGTCTCTCCATGGCTTCCTGAGGAAGGGAAGTGGAGAGGGAGCTGCTGATATGTTCTCCTGGGTATCACATGGGAATGGTTCAAAGTTGCATCCAGGGAGGTTTAGACTGGACTTTAGGAAGCATTTCTTTACCTAGAGGGTGGTCAGACACTGGAACAGGCTTCCTAGAGAGGTGGTCGATGCTCCCACCCTGTCAGTGTTTAAGAGGCATTTCAACAATGTCCCTGAAAACATGCTTTAACTTTCGGTCAGCCTTGAAGTGGTCAGGCAGTTGGACTAGATGTTCGTTGTAGGTCCCTTCCAATTTAAATATTCTGTCCTATCCTGTTCTGTTCTAATTAATACTGCCATAGCACATTGCAACATATACATACTTTTTGAAGAGTTAAAGAGGGCAAAACCATACATTTACATAGTGCTTTATTCAGAAGACCTTCTAAGAATATTAAAAGTCTGTCATTAAAGAGGATAGCTTTTAAAACTTCACACAGAAAAGTTTCTTGTCACACGAAAACACCATTGTAGACAGAGCAGGACAACTCAATGAGAAGGCTAAAGACCTTCAGAGAGCAGGACATATTTGGCCATTTCTCCAAAAATTGAAGAGCCAGCTTTCTCTGAAAAACATGTATACCTAATAGCATAAAAATGCCAGATTAGTAAGTTTTACTTACTTTTCCCACCTGCTAAATCAAATTTAAAGGTTTTACTGTGGGATTCAAGTTCCATAGCTGTCTCCCATGAAATAAGTTTAGATCATTTGCATGGTCAGGAAAATTTTCTGGAACACCAGAACAGCCCCACATCCCCTTCTCACACACCTGCTTCTCAGTCCTCAGTGTTACGAGATTATTATTTCATTTAAGAGATGCACAAAAAGAGGTCATTTACATAAATATTTATTAGGCTAGATAAGGAATTTCTTCTGATTTGTATCCTCTCACTTATTGCTATGCTTAATCATACAGATAGGTGACTATTTTCATCACTGGCTGAGGCTTAGCTATGATTTCCTTTCCATGAGTTTTTTGCCTCTTTTGGATGATAAATCATGGAAACTTATGTAAACATGATGGTTGTCTAATATGAGCTCTTGCTGTTATGTGGAAAAACACCATTCTAGACACTACCACAAAATATTTGTATTTATCATGTTAGCAACATTCAAAAGCATCTTCTGTTGCTGTGACTACAAAATCTGATTAACACAGTATGGCTGTAATAGTGAAGCAACAAAATCTACCTGTCTCATGGCTGTTTATAGTCAAGCTCTTTTGATGTTTGCCCATTCTACTCTTCTTTGCCAGCAACCCAATATCTTGCAGCATAAAGTCCCATTCCTGAGCAAATTTTACAGAAGAATAGCCCTCATCAGGTACAAACAAAGTCCCAAGCACCTTGCTGTAACATCACCAGCATATTACTTACACATTCGAACTGACTCCTTGCTGCTGTCCCCCTCCAAACACACTTACTTCGACCAGAAGTCTGGAGGCAAAGTAGAAATCCTGTGGCTGTATCTGTCTCACTGCTTCCCTGGATACACTTGTCAAACCTTCCCATGCAACTACACAGTCTCGGAACCACACAGGGGCATTCTGATACCAAGCAGGACAGAGGGTAAACACCCATAGATAACATCTGTGGCAGTTCAGGGACTAAGCTCCCATTTACAGAAGCATGGATCTACATCTGATCTACATGCTAGTGTAGTCACAACTTACGCCCAACAAATGCTCTTCACAACTTCACAAGCAGGGCAAACACAGCTCCCCGAGGTTTTGCAGGTTTTTTGCATATTGCTACAGTAGTTTGACACAATTATGAAGCAGGTTACTTTAAACAAAAACTCGTTTGCTTTAATGGAAGATTAATAAGAAAGCAAAGTGTTCAGAGTACTTTATTTCTTTAGAAACTAAATCCCACTGATTTCATCTACTGCAAATGCACACACATTCCCAGCTTCTTTAAACACAAAGTATACATGTTGCACATGATGAGCTGCTCCTTCTAGAATTCGCAGCCCTTGCAAATTACACTGACACTGACTGGGATCCTGGAGGGAATCCAAGAAGCATATAATTCATCAGATTTCACCCACACTCAGACAGCCTGGCTGCTTGCTTCATTCTTGAGGCTGTTTTGCTACAATTTCATTTGAACAGGTCACTTCCAACCTCAATCCAAGAGCCACAATGTCTAAACTTTGCATCACTTTGACTGACATTCAGGCATAGGGCATTCACTGCAAGGAGTTTTCTTGCAAAAACAATGCAGCTGTTGGATTACAGCTCTGAAACTCCAAAAGGCAAGAGTCCAAATTATTATAAGACACATGAGATGGAGTGAAGAACGTGGTTTGCACAGCTGAAAACAAAGGTCATCAATTCTGAAATTTAGCCTATGTAAATAAAATGTTTGGCTTGTTCAAATTTTTCTACTTAAATTTCTGTAAATCAGTGGATTGAAATGACTGCTGGTAGAAAATCCAAATTTTTATAATTGTCTTTTAAAATTGAGCCTAAGTTTGACCAAAAAAAACCCAAATGTATTGGTCTTTTACCAAAAAAATTTGTTACTTGTGATTAATTTTAAATAGCCCTAGTTGTTTTTCTAGATAACACTGATAATATTTTAGCTCTAAGCTTCAGTAACTATGGAAAACTAAGTGAAAATGTAAATACTTTCTTTAATTAACTATTCTTGATGTCCAAATATGAAGCTGACAAAACATAGAGTGCCAATTATTTTAAGATTTTTATTTCTATAATTTATTCACATTGTACCTAAGTATTTCACTTGATTCATTACTTTATGTTTAGATACATTTAGATCTTAAACAATGTAAAAAGGCTTTTAACAGCACAGAAAAACATTTCCAGAGTTATTGATAATATACATATATATATAAAATTCATCCGTGACATATATGTAGACATATATAAAGAAAAATCATTAATAGCTCTGAGACATTTAAAATACGCAAGCCTCTTGCTCTTCATGGTCTTATTCTAACATTATATTGCTATGTTCTCACAGCAACTTAATGTTACATTACTGTAAGAAACTAAAACCCAATAACATTTAAGAGTATTCAAGCATGTCTTGGATTATTTCACTGCAAGTCTACTGTGAAGTGAAGTAGAATCTGAAAAATTAAAGGGCAAAAGTTCAAAGTATTCTTATGTAAGACCAAATTAAATATAATTCAGACTAAACTTGACATGTAAAACAATTTCTCTTTCTTACAGTTCAGTGAGAGGCAGTAACGGTACAGTACATGTATATGAGCAAAACAAAGTCAAGGAAAAGCCAATATCAAGAAATTATGTGTCCACATTCTAATGACAGAAAAATACATGCACTAGATTTAAAGTCTTATTGGGATGCAAGCAGCAAGACTGCTTCGGAGGTCAGGACAAAAAAATACTTCAGCACAACCTAGCTTCTTTGGGCAAGCCTGCAACCCACCCATTGCTGTCATCTACTACAACTCATCTGCAACCAAGCTAGCTTGAGGTCCTTCAGGCTAGTCTGCACTACTCTGTAGTCAACAGCAGGCCAACCTTAAACTGTCATGCCCTGCTTCTGGCACGTCAAGGATCAACTTGATAGTGTACCAATTAACCTTTTGCAATGTAAAACCGGGGTGAAACTGGTTTTTTTTCATATGCTTGGTGGCCATATTACTCTCACATTTGATTAATTATTTTTAAGCATGCATTCATTCTGTGGTTTAAAGTTCATGAACCTTCACTAGCTTTACTGAGAAACAGGGTATTTTGTTAATGTAGAGATTATGGGCTTGCATTTAATTGCGTGCAAGCAGCTGAGAACACAAGCGGTGCAAGAAAACAACTGCAATAATCAAATGCACACAGAAAAATAAAATAGAGGAACCACTGTCCGGTCTTTTCTGTGTGCTCCCAGAAAGGGAAGAAAGTGCTGAAAGCAAGAAGGAGAGAGAGGAAATTCTGGCAATATTTACTTTCCTCTTCTCAGTCTCTCACTTGTTTACAACATACCCTGTCTGGATGGTTTCCAGATACAAATTACTTCTTCTGCCATGATTTCAAACCACGTTCCTTACCAAGCACAGAAGTAAGAAATAGTGAGCTCCCTCTTAAATATATTTCTGCTTCTTTCCAGTGTTTATCAGGCACTGAAATACACAGCAGTTATTTTGAGACATAGCTCAAGAGGGAAGGAAGAAGAGTTATTATCTGTTATATCCTTTCAGATGTAAACAGTGATGCAATGTTATTTTACCCTTATAGCAGTTTATTTTGGATTATTTGAAACAACATTGCTAAAGCACCAAAAAGATCCACCACTAATTGGCCTTGTAGACAACATCTTAAATAAAAGCTCAGAAGTAAGATACATGCAAAGGTGGCCAGGATTACAAGTTACCTTGTAAAGCCTGCCTTAAAAAAGGAAGCTAGAAGAGCTTGGCTGTCCAGTATATTAACACAAAAGCTAAGAGGGCAGTTAGTATATCTCTACAAATTGAACTGGAGGATAAACAACAGAGTGAAAGAACAGTCCTTTAAGTAGAAGTAAAACGGTAAACCAAGGGGAAATCTATATGAATTTGCCACAAATAAATATAAGCTGAAAGACAGAGTGAAGTTTTTGATCCTAAACATAATCAGATTCTGCATCAGCCTTCCCATACAGATGAGAGGAAAATATGTGTTCTAAACCAAATCTCCGTGGCAGTGATTTTATGCTGTTGTAGGATGCTACAACCAGAGAATTAGTCCAGCTGATCCAAGAAGTTCCTACTAGCTCTGCAACTACAAAATTGCACCAGCTCCTGTGGTCTCAAATATCATCCCACCTCAAGAGCTGTACCAGTTTGCCAGCTAAATGCCTCAGTGCATTCTTTGCAGAAACTTTTAATGCTAAAGATACATAAACATAAATAAACAAAAAGTAAACTGTTTCTGAAGACAAATTTCCACCATGCTTACATGTTGCTGAACTCAGAAGATGTGACTCAGGAAGGAGATCTTGCAGTCATCACTGTAAGTTCTCTAAAATCTTTGACTCTAGGTATATGGTCATTCAAAGGACTAAGAAATGTTTAGACAGCATCTGGAAGGGTTTTGAGAAAAAGACATCTTGCTGCTATGAAAACCTTTTGTGATGCCACATCCCAAGTACTGTCTACTGTTCTTGTCTCTATGTCTCAAAAGAACTTAGAGAAAGGCAACAATGGTCAAGGGGATGGAAGCACTGGAAAGCCTGGAGATTTGAAGAGAAGGATGAGGGAGAAGGATACAACTCAAGTTTAAAAAAAAAATAGTGAAGGTTTCAAATACAGTGAATCCAAAGATTGTTAACCAGATCCAGCCAACTAGAAATCCCCTGACAAAGCTAATAGGATATTTAAACAGATTAAAAAACGTATTTTACACAACAGGTAGTGAACCTCTGGGACTTACTGCCTCAGGAAACTGTGTAGCATTTATTATCAGCAGGTTCAACGAGGGGTTAGACAAATTCATGAACCATGAACATGAGTTCCATAAACAGAAACTAGTGTGACTAGGCAGCAAGAAACAACTGACACAACTGGGATTGCAGAGATGCTAGATGGACCGCAGAAAGCAGTCAACACGCTCACACACACTCCCAAAATGCATCTCATCTTGCCTTATCTGAAGCAAACAGTGGTCTAGGTGAAGACCACTCTGACTCAGTATGACATTTCTTATGTGCTCCATGTAGCCTATTTTATTATAAGGTCTGACCTATATGCTAAAAATATTAAACTGATTTAGGCAGTGGCCTGCGCTCCCCATGTAGGAAGTGCTGGATAACCGGCAGAGTGCTCAGAGACTGGAGCAAAGCCTACTCATGGCTGTACACCGGAACAGGCCAAACTGCACCACCGCCCATTCCCATTTCACATCTCAGTAGCTGCCTGCTCAATTTCTTGGCAGGGGTCTTCACACCAGCCTGAGAGAAGACAGAAATCATAATTCAAAGAGGACTTCAATTAAAGGTCATGCAAGTCCATTAAATGAGAAAATGTGAGTAATTCAGCCTCCAACTTAAATAAGCAGTTGATAGCCTTGACCAAAGTCAGATATATAAACCGGGTGTTGCTAGCTTGACATTTTATGTCCAGAAGTCTGTAAAACCTCAAGAAAGACATCCAAAGTCATGCAGCAGAGTATGACTTAATAAATTACATTATCACTCTGCGTTAAGTCCACCACCTTCAACCGTGTACTCACCAAGCATGTACACAGAACTGCCAGTGCCAATCTGTCCAGAGTACTATAAAAAAAATCAAGGCATTAATGGTGTTAGTGTTGACAGTTCACTACATCCCTTTTCAACAAAGCTGATCAATCAAGAGACATGATTAAAAAAATACGTCCCCACAGATTTGAGTCCAAATAGCAAATACAATACTTATTGCTATATAATTATCACACTTACAGTAACTGTAGAGTTCAGTAAAACATAGCTTGCATAATGCTATAACCTATTGAACAGGTTAAGAAAGATTTACTTAAAACCAAAAATGTATGGCCATCCTATATCAGAAGCAACACACTGAAAAAGAGATGTTTTCTCAAGCAGGCTGGAATGGGAGAGAGCGTACCTTTGAAAGGCTTTGAAGTTTTAAGTGCAGATTCAAAAGAAAGTATCTTTATTTTCATGTAGTCTACTTACGCTAAACATTTCTGCACACACAATAGTGATGCCATGTGGGGAAAAAAAAAAAAAAAAAAAAAAAAAGAAAAGGTGTTTTTAGGAGAAATTAACAACCAGAGAATAATACTTTTCTGGCAAGCTTTTATTATTATGATCCATATTTGTTTATTATTATGATCCATTTGAAACCATGAAACCCAGGTTTCTGACCTAATCTGAAATCATGCTTTTATGGTAAAATCTGGACATCAGTCAATATGTCTGTTTAAACTGCTGATTTTGTACTATGAAAAATAGAGTGGTTTCCTAGTTAAAACATGAGATTAGAAATAGAGAGATGGTAGTTGATGAGGCCCTGGTTGCTGCCCTGAACCCAAGCCTGCAATTGTCTCTTCAGTTGTGAAAAGAATTCCTGCAATGCAACATAATTTTTCAGCTGAAGTACACAAATTACTTTTTACTCTTCTCTCTGGATAAAATAAACACAGGCAAAGAGGGTATGGCCTTGGGCCAGTCTCTCCCTCAAGGTGGGTGTGCAGTTTACTCTTTGTAATTGCTACACATGAGTTCACGCTTATGAAATGACAGCTCATCTGACAAGGTGCTTATTGGATGTATTGAGAACACACATCATGTTATTTATGTTTACTTTCCAGTAACTCAAAGTAATTTACAGAAATCCAAAATGCTACTTTGGTTTAAGGACATAGGCACACTTAGTATGTGTATACTTGACAATGGTTCTATTGCAAAAATATTCTTGGTTCCCATGTCATTACATAATCTGATAAAATCACTGATGACCACATAAACCAACAGATCATTTCCCTTGACTTCAGAGGCATTCTGAAGAGCAAATCAGATGAGGTGCATTTTCTCAGTGACAACTATCTTATTTTTAAAGTCTGACACATTTTCATGTTTTCTTGAAACCCTCTTTGACAAAAGCATAAGTTCCACTTCCTGCTAACTAGGTTAAGAAAATTATGGGGATGTCTTGCTTCCTCCTGCAAATCACTAAGGAAGTGGTTTGTAAAACAAACAAAAATTGTCAAATACTTACAAATACTTACAAATACTTACAAATACTTTTAGCAATTAGTTAACAGAGACAGCTTTATTGAGTTCTCTATGAATCTTCACAGTAGGTTTTGGTTATGACCTTACAAGTCAGTTATCCAGACGGGTTTTTTTCAGGCATAACGATAGAGCCCACAGTTTTTCCATTTAAAATGAAAATAATTCCTTAAGGACATGGAGACAGACGTTGTGTGTTAGAGCATGACTAGTATTGTGTGAACATGTAATATGCCAAATTCAGGAAAGGGTGAGGTTGTATTTCTGTATTTGATACAGCACATTTATGCAGATATCAATTAATATTTGCCATGAAGTGTTGAAATTTAAAAAAAAAAAAACAAAAAAAAAAAAAAACAGAACCTGTCAGTTATTTCTATAAATCTATCTTCATTCAAAAAGATATCAACAACAAAACACTGGCTTTGTTAATCAAGTAGATAAACTTAGAGAAGAAAGGAAACTTATCTCTAGTCAGGCACTGGACCGCAAAGCTTGAATTCAGTTGTACCTTGGCAGTAAACTTCATAAATGCTTGAACAGGTCTTCCATTGCCTCAGTTCCTCACCTGTAAAATGAGACTAAAATCTCCATCTCACAGCCATGTCAGAAATTTCCTTAAATTTCTACAATGCAAAGGTATCATGACATTGGGAAACAGATGTTGAAAGAGCCAGATTGAACAAACAAGATCTGCCACAGGATTGTTACCACATCCAGACTATGTATTATACAAAGAGTTTATCTCCACAGCCAGGGAACTCATTAGATTTTCAGCTACAGAGTTTCTATAGTCAATGCCATAGAAATAATGTTTATAATATTGTGTTAAATGGGCACAGCACAAAATGTCATTGAAATGCCATTGACTCAGCACAAAGCTGTACAACAGAAGCAGACATTTTTCAGGTCATTTCTTCAGATATGAGAGGCAGATTTTCAATCCACGGAACATAGCTGAGAGCCAGAATTTTAAAAGACACCTGCACCTTCAAAGGTCTCCCTTTGGATGACTCCTCTAGGGGAAGGGCAGTGAGTCAACCAAAAGTTTGAGGCAGATGTGCTTAGACCTTGTTTTTATAATGAGCTCCCCAAAGAAAACCAAAACACTTTAAAAGTCAAAATAGCCAGGAAGACTGGAATATTTAACTTTTTAAATACGGGAAATTCATAGTGACTAAAGGAGATGGAATATAAACTAAAAGGATTTATACACAGCTTTCTCTAGCTGACTGCGTCCTTGCAGGTATTTTGCTTCCAGGTGAGGTGGCAGCAAACTCACAGAATCACAGAATCACAGAATGCTAGAGATTGGAAGGGACCTCGAAAGATCGTCTAGTCCAATCCCCCTGCCAGAGCAGGAACACCTAGATCAGATCACACAGGAATGCATCCAGGCGGGCTTTGAATGTCTCCAGAGAAGGAGACTCCACAACCTCTCTGGGCAAAAAACTTCATGAATTTCTGATTTGCATCAAAAACTCTGCTCTCCCCACTGTTCCCAAGGAGGTTTGTATGTTCCCCTTGAAGGTCACTTAGCAGATCACCACGGCATGAGGTCCTTCCTGCGGCATGCTGCAGCCTTCCTGCTTCGTGCTTGGACTCCCTCGGCAGCAAAAAGACAGGTGAAAAAATGGATACTTTATATAGCAAGAAAGGCAGAGTGTGGTGTTATTTTATTCACCTATGAGATTTTATTATTAAATTTAATGCTATCACAGATCTGGCTTTTTCCAAACACACCCTTGTTTTTTTCACTCAAGGCCTTGCCCTGGCAGAGTTTAAGAATTTTGCACATTTGCTTAGGATTTCCAGATGTCCTGCAGCCTACTTCTTACTAGAATGCAGGACTTCCAGAAATGCCACTTGTGCCCACTGTGCCCCTGCAGATCACCTTTATAATGCATCTGTTGAAGACTTGATGGCTTGACACATGGGACTAGTGCACATTAAATCCAACCCATCCTGAAAGTCTTGGGAGGAAATAAAAAAAAAAAAAATAGCAACAGGAAGGAGAACCCTACATATTCATAAAAAGGCAATGAGCTAATACCACCCCTCACTTGTTCAGGCTGGACGTCTTCTCTGATCCAGTGCTCTTCCTTGCAAAATCATAATAGAAGCAAGGTCTGGGGCAGATCCAGGAATAGTTCACAAGGGAAAGAAAGCCCAGTTTTAGCCTCAGTAGACCATCTGGGTCACTGTATGCATGTCAGCCACAGCAGCCTGTACTGCCAGCCATTTGCACTACATGATAGCTCCTCTACCAGCACAGAGTGACCACTTGTTATGTGGAACAAAAGATGCACGGGAGCTGCAGCTGAACTGCTCAGAGGTGGCACATGGCCCAGGAGTCACTATTTGGTCATTTCCCCTCAATCTGTAGATTACCCCCTCAATTATTCTTGGATTAAATGTTGAAAAATGCAGTATCAAAGAATTCAAGTGTAAAAGAATTCTTAAAAAAATTAGGAAAAAACCAGACTGCTGACATTGGCTTTCACATGCTGCAACTTTATTACATCAGAGAACTGAGATACTATGAATATATTTAAGTGTTGACCTCATTGCAGTTTCCAGTATTGAAGGCAATAAATATCTCTCACTGCAACAATATACACAGAGGCCACTAGTATTTATCAACTGCAGGAGGTATTGATGGCAAATATGCTGTGAAAACCAAAACAGGATTAATGACCTTTTATTGGAAATTTTAAAAACCCCAGAAGAGTGGAAAAAAAAAGGGGTGGGCCTTTTTATACGTTGATGACAGTTATATGTACAAGTTTAATAAGAGCATTTGGAACATTACATTTCTTAGTCATTCTTACATCATTGAATTAGGTTTTCACTGGTTCAGGAGATAATCGTGAGAAAAATATGATTACTGCAGATTTTCAGCATAGTAGTATTTGTAGATTTTCAACAATGTGGTACTTGCAAAATTGTTTAAAGTCATGATCTAAGCTACAGCACCCAGTGCAATTAAAGACCGAGAATTCACATTTTGTTATCTATTAAGGTCATGCTAAGAGATGTAACTCCGCTTTCTATGCATTGCAATGCTGCCTCTGTTTGTGGGATTGCCCTTTTCAATACACAGTGTAAGTGGCAGTCTCTATAACACAAAGCTTTCAAAGTGCTATAGCAGGTGATTAATATGGGTGACAAGTTTAGAGAAGTCCTACATTGTTCCTGCCTTCCTTTCAGCTCCTTGTTTCTTCAGACCCTGGGCTACGCAAGGAGGCTCTGTTAACTGCCAGCTCACATGTGAGAAGCACATGCTGCCTCTTCTGCACACACATGGAGCATCCAGGCACAATCTGTTGGGATGACAGCTCCCTAGGAATAATGGTTGGCAATAGATACTTCACTGAAGTAACAGCATGTGAACTATCTAATCTCATCTCCAACTTTGTCTTTTTCAAATACAGTTGTTACTCTTCAACTGGAGGAAGGGTCACGTCACTCCCAT
>NW_010120685.1:0-44391 GCF_000699245.1 Pterocles gutturalis
ATATTCATAATATCATGTGGTGGTGCCTTTCTTCCAGGCTGCTTTCAGACAGCAGAGACCAGCTTCTGAGATGGCAAAACCTGCTGCAGCTTTGCTAAACCCAGTGGAAGTAGTACAACTGTACACCAGTTGAGAAATTGGCCCTAAGCTTGTTTCTCTTGAAGTTACCTGCTTAGAATAAAGGTTAAATACCCCTTTATGTTTGTGTTGCTTTACAGTTATATTGCTTTAGGTTTCCTTTTAGAATCTTAAAAAGGCTTAGGCCTCTGCATGCTTTGATTAATGCCTGAAATTTTATGCTTAACAGTTATTTCTGGAAAGAAGTGCTCATGTGTCTTTGTAAGATGAATTACATCGTTATTTTTATCTCATTCCTTAGCAAAGACAGCAGAATCTGGAAGTACTCAGCATCACTACTCATTACATAAATAATTTCATCTGTTCTTTCATACTTTCTCTATTAAACTCTGTGACGTCCTGGAATCTGACAGCATGCTTGTCTCACAAAGACTGTTTCATGGTCCTCTTAGGCAGGAAATTTAGGATACTTGGACATTTCATTTTCCTCCCTACTTCAACTAGATCAAAAAATCAGCTGGCTGCTGGTGCAATCTCAGAAAGCAGTGGTAGAGAGTCAGAGAGCAAGACCTGTATTATGCCTAAAGCTGCTTTCCCTCTGCTTCACTGGAGACTTTTTGGAATTTATTCACCTTCAAGACTTTCTCCTATTGATACAGAGAATAGAAACCTTCCCAGTCATAAGATAAACCTTAATCTCCTGTGTCTCTGTAAAAGGATTTAGCGACATGCATTGTTTGACTCCTGATGCCAACCATATGTACAAGAGTTCCAAAATCTTTTGACATCATCAGCAGTTTATCAGACTGAGTTTTTTGCTTTATCAGCATCTCCAGTGTGGTTGTGCGAATTCTCAGGAATCTGCAGCGAATCCTGCAGATCACATGGTGTCTTCTTAGAGGTCAGCGTACCTTGATAGTAAATGGTGTGTGCTGAGTTCTGTAGCACAGTTTTGTGAAATTGCCCGAGTCCCAGTGCAGGAGGTGATTAAAAGCTAAAAGGAGAAGGACAGGGAGTGATTACATGGTACAATAAGCAGTGTGCAAAATGTACAGACTCTGAACAAGACAAACCCTAACCAGAACACTTCAGGCGTGTAAAACAAAGGGGTAAAACACAATGTGTTGGTGGTTAGTATATAATAGTGTGAGTCATCCACAGTGAGTAGAACTTAAAATCTTGACTGCTTTTACATAATCTGAGGGTGAGAAACTATAGTTGGAGTCTGAGCATGGAAATTAAGCCCTAAGATATCCTAACAAAGCACTATTTTTGTGTAGTTAATAATATTGTAGTAGGCATATGACAAATGTTAATTGAAGTTTTTTTAGTTGCCAACATTTCTCTAGCTGCTCTTTTTTACTAGAACAATGCAGAAAGAACAATTATAGGTAGGCTGCAGTCTGAAGTGTCTATAAATTGATGTAACAACTATAATAAAATTAGCTAATCAACATCATGCATGCAGCTGTGGGTACTGAGTGACTGTCAATGAACCTCTGTCCTGACACAAAGACACAGCATCTTCGTCTTGGTTTCAACTCCATTCAGTGCCATGGTTCTGTATATTTATGTAGCAGTGAGTTCAATGAGTTCATACTTGATATTCAAGACAGTGATTTGATCTGAACTTCATTGTGAAAAAATACTATTTGGTTATATTGTTGAAAAAAAATGCTTCTTTGATATTAGTAGGGTTTTGAGGCTGATACGAGCAGTGTTACTGAGGCAAGATGTTCCATCCAAGTGTGGTTAAAAATTGTTAGAATTCTGGTCTTGCTATACTTACATTTTTAATATTCATTTATAATACTTCCAGATCTTTAAAGATATTTATTAGAAGTGGTGTTTCCATCCTTTTTTTTTTTTTTTTTTTTCTTTTCTCCTCACATTAGCTGTGACGTAAAAAGCAGGGCACTATAAGAAGCAGGTTTCCTTGAAAGTGAAATTATTGGCTATAATGGCTTTGTAAATGAGTAGCTGGTCAATTGGCATATGAGGGGATGGCCAGTTTCTTACAATAGCCATGATATAATTAAGTCATGATAGGCTAAAGAATAGGTGAAATAAACATGTATCATGGTTAAAAAAAAAAAAAACAAAACAGAAGGAAGATTGTCTTTTATATGCATTTATTTCTTGATGGAAACATTACTGCATAAAGAAGAAAACTAAGTACATTTCTATCACTGATCCTTATACAATATCAGGTTTTATAAAAGGGCTTCTCCAAGATGTACATGCAGGCATGTCCATGGTTGATTGTAAACTCAAATGTTTTTCACATTTTTGATGATTTGGGACTTGATCATTCACATATAGGATAAAAATAAATTTCCTTGAGGATTGCAGTGTGAACTAAGTTCCCCTTACAGCCCTCTTCTCAGAGTACACAATTCCAGCACTTTTTGCCTTTTCATGATGGCAACATTCCCATTTACTCTTGTCATATGTGTCTGAGGAAGATGCTTTTGGAATTCATGTTAGCATATGAATTATGCTATTAGCTTGTAGGGTTAACCATGAAGCCACTGCAAAGGAGTTTCTTCCCCAGTATGTGCTTAAAGCTTTGGATTTCATCATGCTGCAGTGTGAGAGATGTGTAGTGACACTCTTCTGTAGCTATTCAGCTTAGAAGGAGTAGTTACACAGGAGAGGAAGGAGCTTTACAGCGTCCTCATTTTCCAAAGTCTTCTCACTAAGTGAGGTAGAAGGACTGTTCCCGTCTAGGAGAGCTAGCTGCAGCCTTGATGTCCAAGACCTTTAGGCAAGGTCTGAATCAGATGAGCAGTTCTCTGCTCTGCCCCTTCCTTGCCTGTCCTTACTGTGGTAATAACTATAAATAGCAGAGCTGCGGCTACCGAGAATAGACTCAGTATCACACACTCTTGTTACATGTGTACAGCTTAATGTCCTTAAACTCCAGAGCGCAATGGCTGAGAGCTGTAGAGCTGTTGCTATCATATGGGAAAGGCTTTTTTGCCGAGATTTTCATATAGGATGGCTCTGCCCAATTCACATTCCTTTTTTAAAAAAAGATCTTTTAAGACATTTACAGCTCATATTCCAGGACTATGTTACAACTGCATGAAAGAGGTCAGAGGAGGTGCCTGAGTATCGCCAGTGTCTTTTCCAGGCTGCCATCTTGAGAGCGTGAATACATAGAGCTCATCTCACCATGAGGTGCAAGGGATTAACTTTGATTTTTAGTCCCGTCATGCTGTAGAGTCATACATTCAGAGAACAGTCTTGGTTTTAGACAGGACATTGGGACAAGCTTTTCAGGGTAAAGCTCACAATGGAACCAGGAAGACCAATACAGAGGAAAAACATCAACAGAGAGAGAATGTCCGTATTTACTAGTGCATGATGTGGTATCAAAGTGTGGCTTCCATGTTGCATCATGATTAGTACTGTAAACATTGCCACGTTTCAGGCAAAATCTTCATATTCCCGTATCAGTCATTACATCAGTACTCTTAAATGCAGTTCACTGTACCTAGGTGGTAAGAAGTGCTGTTAGGTATGTTTTCAGATTGCCAAGCTGAACTTTTAAGTTAAAAAAGTGCAGCATATGGGAAGCCTACAACTTTGCCTGAAGCGATTCTTAGAAGCTACTGAAGCTAGGATGTGCTGAAAAATGTATTTACTTAAAGCCAAACCCTTCATCTTTTACTCATAAAAGGACACACCTTACTTGTAATAATGAGATCAGGCCACTTTGCATGCAAACTCACAGGACATAATTATATGTGCTAAATTGTACTAGTGAGATGCTAATGTAACTCTGCTGTAATGCAGGATTGGACCTTATACGGCCGCTTCAAATATGCCACAGTAAATTCTATTATTTTTACAGATATTGCTAACAGATTAGTCTAAAATACTAAGTTAGGATTCTGCAAAATTAATCTTGTTACTGATCTGACCTGCACTCTGCCAGCTTCAGTTAGTTATTCAGGTATCTTCTGAGATGTTGCTTATGCAAAGTGCTGAAGGAGTTCAAAACATAGAACAATGTGCACCATTTAGGAACATGCACTGAGCCCACTTGGTCTGCTCAGACGAACGCATGTAATGGAGGAGCTGAAGTCAGTAGCTGCTGCATTCAGTTGCCCTTGGAGAGAGTGGGGGAAATAGTACCCCCAGATGGCTGCTGAGATCCCAGTTTGTTTGGACTGGCCTTGGGAGGTGCCTGTTTCTCTCCTCTGACTCCAGCAAAAGCCTTTGCTTTCTTTGTTCAGAAGGAAGCGAAATAGGGCAGATTCTAGCGTTGAGGTCAGAGGGCAACAGGGTGTTTTTACCCTGTTATCATTCAGAATGGTTTATGGGTCCAGAACTCACCCAGGTTTCACTGTTTGGTCAGGTTTGTTTGTGTATTGCCTCACAAGGTCAGGTGTTGGTGACATTTGTAAAGATGAGATCCGTGCCTTGTTGATTGCAGAGGCTCAGAAACTGTGATTGCAAAAAGACCTCATGGCAAACAGGCATTAGCCTCTTGGGTGTTACTGGTTTCTTATGTCCCACATCCGGCAAGTGAGAAACAAACACACGGAGCAGAGAACCATACCCCTGTCAGAGGAAAGAGAGGAAACAAATACAAAATGCCTCAAGATATGATGGCTTTTTGTCCCATCTGAGAAGCTAAAATGTCTCTGCGTCCCATCTGAGAAGCTAAAATGTCTCTGCATCCCATCCGAGAAGCTATCGGTCTTCTCATCAGCCAACCTTGGCATCTGTTCAGCTGAATATGTATTTAATTTCCCCACATTCACTGGAGGAATCTCAGGGGGAAAATCACACAGGCATCTATCCCCTGCTTCTTAATCAACAGCACAAAGATTTGTGGTCACCAAAGAGAACTTGCTCCTATTTCTTCACATTTAAGAATCTACTGGTTTTTCTACTTTTTGGTTAGCTGCTTGCCTGTGTTTGCATGTGGAAATCTTTGTTCTTGCCCTGTGTTGTTTTTCTGGAATGCTATGAGCAGTTGTTTTTGTTTGTTCATACTGGGGTGGAGCTAACTGTCTATTTGGTAAATATTTGCAATGTTGTACTTGCATGCACAGAAAACAAAGAGGGACAGATTCCTATTGACATAAATGGCTTTTTACACCAGCCTGCCAATGTGAAAGCTTAAATAAAATTGGTAACCACAAGGCCACTTCTTATGGTCAGACCGTATAAAGTGGATTTAGTATAATAACTGTCATGTCCATATTTTTTTTCTAATTACAGATGGACTACATTTTCCAGTTGGGAGGTCTTGTGATTACAACCACAATGGGAGAAGCTGCTTTATTCACTGACTTCATGTTCAAAAGTGCTTGACTTACACTGGGGCTTAGCCCTGTTGAAAAACAAGGCACTTATTTACCAGCCTGTCTTTGGATATCAAGGATGAGTTTTCCACAGATATAGAAGTTTCCTAAGTGAGCATTAATAGATCCAAATGCCTGAAGCTATTTTGAAAATTGCGAGCTTGTGGTGCTCATGGAAGGCATGTTTGTATCCGTAACGAATACCTTGTGTCACCAGGTGACTATTGCGTGTGTTATCATTAGCTAAGCTACGAAGTACACTGTAAAGATCTACACACATATGATCAGATTGTAATGGAGACTTATGACTGAAGAGATTGTTAATAGGTAATTGAGCCTTTCTTCGTGCAAAGGTTAATAAAAATTGTTGAGACATAAGGAAGACTGAAATTGAACTCCACAGCTGAGGTCTTGTGTAGACCTTACTCTAGTTCAGCTTCTGTGTAGCTGTGACTATGAAAGCCTGGAGCTTAATGTGAACTGATTTATCCTGTCTAGTCTTGAAAGAATTGCACAGTCTCATAGTGCCATTGTTTCACACATGCCTTAAGGGAACAAGGGCCTGTCTTTAGATCTAAGACAAAACTTTAATAATATTTTATTAAGAATTATTTGTTTGAAATTCTCACAATTTTCTTCCAGGTTCAGCTATTTATTCTCGTCTTCAAAAAAGAAATAGGAGGAATTTAGAGTTTCAACTCCATAGGGCCAAGCAGTGGTGCTCCTACACTGGCTGTTAATCTTACTTCGTTATTAGCTCCACTGGGTTAATGGATACTGATTGTGCTGCAAAGGATCTGTCAGACTGAGTAAAACCTTCCAGTCTGTTTTAAGCCTTATACTACCACTGTGGTGGCCATCCACTCCTGTACTCCTCCTTGTCCTTTACTGCAGGTCCCAGATTTTTGTCTGCCTTTACAATGTGTGCATTGAAGCTCTGATTGTCTCTGAGCAAGCATTGTTTGAGCGGGTAGTCAGCCCTATCTCCCCTCCTGCATACTTACTCCTGTTGCCAGTCCCTACACTGTGCTCGCAGATCTCTCTGTGTAATCATTCCGTGAAGTAGAATGGGCACGTGAGCCAGATAACACCAATTGCCTTGCTGTTTTCGACTGTATCCCTTCTCTGATCTTATCCACTTCTGATCTGTCCCTACAAACAGTGTGGTGAGTGGGAATAAGCAGCTACAGAGGCACGGAGCCTGCTGAGGTTGGTCCTACCACTGCCTATTTTGCTTTCCCTGCTTGGAAGGTGTGTCTCACTTCAGTTCGGCACCAAGCCATTTCACAAGTTTTGTGCTGAAAAGTTTCTTATGAGCTCATGCCTGTCAACTGATGGCAAACTGACTGTAACTTTTCTTGTTGGGCTCTTTGTAAGCTACTTTGTATTGTAAACTCATTTTGAATATTTCCCTCAGTCACTCATAACTGGAATTTGTGAAAAAGCATGTATGATTCTGTGTTTTTCCTTGCTACCTTCATGCTGAAAACCTCTTGACCTTTATTTGCTTAGTCCTTCACCCAGCTGTAAAATCAAGTTAAAATTGTTCAGTGGCTTTAAAAGTATATGAGAAGTAGGAAAGTGAATACTAGACAAGGCAGCAAGGCTGAATAAATCTTTTTTCATGAAGAAAGAAGGCTAAAAATGGTACCACTTCCCTTCCCCCACTTGATATTGGTTAACATACTAAATATGTACTGACAGTCTTCCTCGTGATTTTGAGATTAGTATTACCAATCCTATTTATCTGCAGTGTTTTTTCTGCTTCTTGTGTGCAAACACTCTGTAGTAACAGTGCAGCGGCACCTAATCCTCATCTTCTGGCAGCCACCCATGGAAAATTAGTTTCTCTTTCAAGTCTTGGGTGCTGCATTTAGTGACACTGCTGATACATGTGTGAGTCACCTAGGGCATACCTCACTCTCCATCAGACCTTTATCCCACCCTCACCATGTTTTCTGAATAATTCCATCTGGTTTTGCCTGAAGATTTGGACAAAGCTTTCTAACCTGGATTGTGTCTGTATTTAATTGACTTTACTGTGAATGCTCATGGGAACTGGGCAAGCAAAATTTGTCCTGGTGGTTGGTCTTGGGATATTACTGAAGACTCATTTAAGTAGCAGAGAAGCTTTAATGAGGTTGGAGAAGGAATGTGTCTTTTTATGCTTCTGGGTCTTCCAAAGCTGAGTTCTGTCCATTCACAAGAGAAAATTAGTCATGAATATCTGCTATTTGGACTGGCAGCCAGTCAGAAATGCCTAACTGCCCAATGACTTTCCCCCCAAGCAAAAGTTAAATTTGCATTTAAAGTTTTTAAGCATGTGTTTAAAGTCCACAACCTAATTTGCTGTGGGAGGTCATTAACATTTTGCTCTGTATTAGGAAATGCCCTTTACCAATCCCTTTCAATGGGAAAAACAAAAACCCGGGTTTGTTCCAAAAAATTCATTCATGGAAAATTTCTATTGAATGAAAAAAGAAATGTACGATTTTTTAAAGACTTACTATATCTGGTGTGAATGTTTCAGTCTAGACTAACTGTTTTACAGATAACTATTAATTCAAGTGATAGTTGGGATAAAAGTATAATAAACACAGTAAGAATTATTAGCATATCTTTAACGTTCCTGTTTGCATAACATATCTGGATTCTCTGTAGAAATAAAGCTTGCTGCTGTTTCATGTTGAAGATGAAATATGTCCATAACTATATTTCCCAGGGAAATAGAGAGAACAAGGAGTGGGAGAAGGTGGTTCAGCAAACACACTCCTTGTGAGGAGCAAACTTGCATAGTAGCTTGTCTTTAACTCTTACCAAGCAGTGGAATGTGTCATTGCTTTTGCAATAAATTGTTTTTCAGGAACTGATACAAATCAGCTGAAAAACAATTAAAACCATAATTTTAA
Organism: Pterocles gutturalis; assembly: GCF_000699245.1. Classification (NCBI taxonomy): domain Eukaryota; kingdom Metazoa; phylum Chordata; class Aves; order Pterocliformes; family Pteroclidae; genus Pterocles; species Pterocles gutturalis. Next base: position 8,309 of record NW_010120685.1, read on the forward strand.
GTAATACTGTCCATCAAATAACTTTACTCAGTCTTTCTGAAAGGCTGCTCTTCCGCTTGGGGAAAAAAAAAAAAAAAGACTGGTGGAAGTGCAAGGAGAACAGAAAATATTTATGACCAGTGGAGGCATGGTTGGCCTTGTGTCCTAGAAAAATGGCTTGATGAGAGGATCTTCTGCACAAACCAAGCATTAGAAAAATAATTTGGACCTCGGTAATGATGTTTAGCAAAACTGCTGCAAAGGCTTTTTTACTACCCAGAGTGCTACTGAACTGAATGGATGTTCTAGGAGTCTCATGTGAGCTGACCCACAGCTGTATAGTTGATCAATCCTACCTTTTTGAAAAGCTTGAAATTTGTACTGAGATATGAAATTGGGTCTTTTGCATAGATTTGTTCCCAACAGCTAAAATTCTGTTTGACTCATCTCTTGCAGTTTTCTTTACAGTTTACTGCACAGTACATCAAGAAGGCAAACAAAGCTTTATCCTCCTCTGGACAGCTATTAGGAACAGATCCACTGACTCAACTAGTCAAGAGGACAAAAACCAAAATTTAGTTCTTTATTCCAAACTAAGGCACATAAAACTTCTCTCTTTCCTAGGCCCACAGTCCCATGGAGTAGGGATAAAAACATATCTAAAGAACAAGAGAAAATGCCAGCACGCCTTAATATCTGTGACTGGGTTAACTACTGTATCAGTGTTACTAGTGACCTCTTTTGCTGGTAACCACAATTTTTTCTTTTTTTTTCTCCAAACTGCCTGAGCCATACTGATTTTCTATTTCCTTTCCTCATTCAGTCCATCTGATAATGCCACCAGACATTATTTCATTGCTTGGGAAGACTGAAAGGGGGAGGATCCAAAGCTGGTTTAAATTCACTTTCCTCTGCTCACCCATTAATCTGTGTCAAGTTATGCTGGATCTGTTGTTCCGAGAGACAGCTCAGGCTTCTTTATCTGTCTTAGTAGCACTGGTTTGCTTTTCAAATCAGCAAACAAGAAGTCATGCCTTAAATAACCACTTCATTATCTTTTGTTTTGGATCTTTTTGTTTTGTTTTGTTTTTTCCTAAAGAAAATTTGGTTATCACTGATAATCATTAAAACATTTATTTTTCCTTGTAGATCATAAACTGAATGGACAGTTTGTAGTCATTTGTCTACCATTTCAACATGGAAATCAATTCTCAGTTATCTACGCATGGTTTATCTGGATTGTGGATTAACCAGGCTGAGGATGCACTGACCTCAGTTTATTTACTACGTGGAATGTTGACTTCGGACCAGTAGGCTGTATTGATTCAAGCACAGTGTTGCATGAACATCTGTCAAATCCATGGTTCCCTCAAAAAAAACAGATTATCTGTGTAACAGCTGGGTGAAGGCCTCTCCAATAGCCTCTGCAGGCTCTGACAGCGGTGTGCAAAATCAGCTGTCATAATCCGGCTCCTACAGGAGCACTGAAGAGAGCAAGGCAGAGATATAACACTTCTTAGCACTCTTACCTTGAATCAGAGCTATTTATGCTCTGGGACATATGGTGGCAGCCCCTCAGCTGTCTGAATCTGAGAAAACAATCTTTGCTCCTTAAACTACCAGCACAGGAGAGATTTCCAACAGTAAATAAACCAGTTAGTGTACTAATTAGTTTAATTTAGTTAGTACTAAATTAGAGCAGATGGAATACATTGTGCTTGTAGGCAGGGCTGCTGTTACCCAAAACTGGTCATGATTACAGCAAGCTCTAGTTCCCTGTGTTTCCCTGCTGGCAGCCCCAGCAAAGTGGTTTTCTTGTTCACCTTCAGCAGCAAACATGGACTGCTTGACCATAATTTGTATTTACTTTAAACTAATAGAGTGTGGTGAGTTTAGGCTTTAATGCAGGTCATCCGTTCAATTTCAAATGTTTAGGTGTTTAAATAATAGGCTCCATATTAAAATGATGTCAACAAAAAGGATCTAGTTTGTTTTGTTTAATTGAAAAAAATTATAGATTTGTATTCATCTTGTTATCTTTATCTTTTATTATTCCAAAGAGATTGTGAGTAGAGGTGCTATCTCATCTTTAACTGTGTTCTTGCAATCTTGTAATCAGTCAGACCAGTCATTTATGTTTGTGTTGAAAGCAGGTGAGAAGTGATTAACTCATGTGTTGCATCCATGTCTTTACATATCTTTCATTTTCAAGATGTCCTGGTTTCAGCTGGGCCAGAGTTAATAGAAGTAGCTGCACTAGCAGGTTTTTTTTCTTAATTTGAGACTTCAGAACTCTTGAGCTTCTCCGGGAAAGCCAGTGCTCTCAGCACTGTACCGGAGGGCTTGCTGCCTTGCAGAACTAAGTCCCAGGAGTTCGATCCTGTGCACATTGAAGTTGTTAGCCATATTTACATTGACTTCAGTATGGCAATTTGAATCCCGGGGTAACAGGATTATTTCTCCCACTGAATTATTGGTCCTCATTTTTAGGATATTTCCCCATTCTGCCACGCATATCCAAAAGTTGTTTATTTGTCTGTGTGTGCTTCTGGCCATCTGTATTCCTTGATGACCTATTTTTGCAAGAACCAAAAGTTTATGACAGCAGGAGGGTTTTATTTGTCCTTGCTGAGCTGGTGTGCTGTCACCATTGCAGTGAGAGTGCTCATGGTCAACGACAGTGCAAGTCCTGGCTAAGCAAACTCATTTCCCGCCAACTCTGCAGAAGCCACTTACTAGCAGCACGTACTCAAGAGGATGGGCTCATACAGGTGTGTTTTCTGTTATCGGAACTGACTCCAAGGCTAACTAGCAAGCATGGCCAGTGCAGTGATGGAAGAGAGGAGTTGCTGTGCAGAGCACACTAGTAAAGGATCAAGGACACCTGCCTTTTGTATTTTGTTAACCTGGTACTGAATCACTTATAAGTCATGGTTTCCTCTGTAGTTTCATCTTACTCAGCTAAAAATTTTAAGGGCGTGATGGATCAGTAGAGGTCAGGTGAGACTGGATGGAAGGGGAGGAGTAGCTCTCTTTTAGATTTTTGTGTTCAAAACAAAGTTGGTCACACCTCTAATAGCTAGACTCAGCTGTGTTTTCAGATAATCTTAATAACAGGCTGCTGGAGTGCTTAGCTTGTTCAATCCATTCATTAATTAGAGCCAGCGCCGAAGTCATAAAATTGAGTGTGGGGTGAGGTCTTAATGAACGTAGTAATTTGGCTCCAAGTACAGTTCTGTACAGCTTCCTCATGTTGGGCTTCCTCTTGGATGGAACAGGGCAATCATCAAACAGAGCAAATATATGTGTCAGCTGAGGACAAAAAATAAGCATTTAAGTGACTATCAATAATTTTATTTCAGCCAGGCAGGTTGAGGAAAGCAGAACTAGCAATACTCAAGCTGAATTAGTTAATTTTAAAGTCTCAAAGTGCTGAGAACTTTTTGTTTTTATTCAGTGTTAAGGCTGATGCCTCCAGCAATATCCACATGCTGAGGCGATGTTTTTAATGACTCACAGGGAAAGAAGCTGTCTACTGAATCACCAATATCCAAACCTGAAGAATGTTTTTTGGAGATCTGAATATAATTAAACATAGTCTTGTTCTTTTTATTAGGCATGAAACAACCACAGATGATGCGACTCCACTTACACAACAGTAAAAAAATTGCTTGTTTTAGTTTTCTACCACAGAATCTGAAATCTGCAACCTACAACAGCATGTTGTTTACGAGAATTGAGAAAGGGATAAAACAAATAGCTAGAAGAAATGCATATATAAAATAACCATACTAAATAAGAAGACAACACTTCCAGTCGTGAATTTCCAAACCAGAAGTCACTAGAAGCTGCGAAAATATTCTGGAGGGCAAACCATGCAAGCTTGTGTTGTTCTTAACCCATTGGCCATTGTCAGAAACTGGGCTAGCTAGACCTTTGGTTTGATCTAGGATGGCCCCCTTCTGCACTCAGCGTGTTGCCCATCTTCTCTGAACACCTCAAGCAGTTGCAGCAGATTAGAAGAATAGACAGTGGGTGTCCCAGGCTGTCTCAAAAAATATTCAATTAAAAATTTGCCAGGTAAACATTACATGAGGTTATAAAGCAATGCAAGGAGAACAGGGTGGAAATTAAAGGAAAGGCAAAAAAGATTACTAATAGAAAATATGTGATGTAGAATGTATGGAGAAAGTTCCCCAGGAATGAATGCCATTTAGTTCCAAAAGCAGACTGAGTAGGAGGCTGGAAAATGCTGGAAAAGAAATACTCTCACATTTTCATCTGTTGACATACTAACTTTTCTTTACATGTGTTATACAATGTGTTTTGCAAATAATTTGTTTTTCTGTTACAGCTGAAATCGTTCTGCTTAGGTGCCAACTTGTCTGTTTTCCAGGCAGAGGTATGCCGGAACATCAGCAGGGTCATAGGGATTACCCAATATTTGCCTGTTTAAGTGTTGGCAGTAACTGCTGATAAAGGGGAAACACCTTTTTTGGCTGTGCAGGCTACTTTTGTCATATTTACCAGTTTGAGAGTAGCTATAGAGGTGTACAACAGTTATAGAGATCCAGAAAGAAGTACCCTGAGGCCTCAGATTTAAACTCCAGTTCTATGCATATGCCTATGTTAATCTGGAGTAGATCCCATTATTTTGATCTAATTTTAAACGAGTTTACCTGAAATTTGAGTATTGGAGGTACTTTGGAGTTGTGCTATGTTCTCTGCTATACCAAATGGATATTGCTGTCTTAATTTTGATGGATCCAGAACACTTTCCAGTAAATGAAGTTATGAAAATAGGAGCTGGATCGATAACTTTTCATGTTTATGTTATAAAACTCGCCAAGAAACATGTTCTGTTGACTCACCAATGATAAATGTTATCCACACTTAAGTGACAGCTTTTACCATCACAGTGGCATCAGGGTGACTTACCTGTCCTTCCAGTTGGTGATGCCTTCCAGAAGAAGACTAAAGGAGCAATCCAGGCAAGCTTTGCCTCTATTTGGCATGTGTATTAAGTGGCTAGAGGACTGCAGTCACTCTGCAGGTGCTCAATTTAGTTGTATACACACAAAAAATAAGGAAGATCATTGCTGAACTCTGCTAAAATGCTAATTCAGAACTGGCCTCCTGTTAGTCTTTTTGCCGGAGTGATTACAGAGCGTGGAAGAGCTGAGAAAAGCCACATTCTTTACAGTTATGACTGATTGCAAACCAGCTGGAAATAAACAGTGGAAAGGGGAAGCACTTTGTTGCAATGTCTGTCTTCAATTGCAAGCGAAGCTAACTTGATGGCTCTGGTGCTATTGCAGTTCTGACTTATCTTTGATTAACGCACGTGGAACCTCAGGAGCCCTGGAACATTGTTTCATACCTATTTTCATAACTGCCTGGAGTTCCTTGTTAAGTAATCTGGCTGTGAGCAGTTACAGAGGAGAAGAATTTGGCATTTTCCTGTTCTGGGCTATAACAGTGGCGGAGATGTACCTCTTGCACCCTACGTGTTAATTGTACAGTCACGGAATGCAAGAAATAAAAATGTCCACTGATAACCATAGCAGCTTCTCTTTTAAATGTCCTGAGCGCCTCTCCTCTCTGCCTATCCCCTGAGCTGCAGCAGTCCTCACTGGCAGGCTAGGACATTTGCCTGTGAGACTTCACTGCCTTTTGAACTCTGCAGCACAAGACGTTGTTATGGGACCACTTGTGATCCTCCTCCCCTCCTGAGGCTCGGGAGTTTCTCCTCTGACACTGCTTTCGCCTCTTCAGAAACCCCCTGCCTCCACTGCCCACCTTGGAGCTGGCGGATCCCTCCCCACTCCCACTCCCACTCTCACCTGCTGCTGCCTCTGACCCCACAGGTGCTCTGCTCTGAACTAGGACTTTGCTGGGGAGCCAGAGGAGCTCTGCCCCTCAGGGAAAGGAGCTGAGACTGAGCGTGGCTGCTCTCCAGCCCTGCCCCTCTGCACGGACGCAGCAGCGAAGCCATGCAGACAGTGACCGCCAGCCGAGAACAGAGCAGCTCTGTGCAGTGCGGTGATGGGAGGTGGTGCAGGAAAGGCACAAGGCTAATATTGCTGGTCTGGTGGGTGCTGTGGCACTGTGGCAGTATAAGCTTCATACATAATTCATAAATGTCATACAGTAGCACTGTTTGTGCCATTTACACTTATGGCTGTGATACTGTAGGGGTGCTGCATGTAGCCTCTTAGTTTATACGTGGAAGCATGATACAGCAGCAGAAAGCCTGTCAGTATTTCCTGCCACCATTGGTGAAGGCACCAAAAAAAGGAAACTTTGGGTGAGAGAAACAGAGCAGTGAGTGACTCTGAACCATTTGTCACACTCACAAGTGTTTCAAGAGCAGCTGTCTCCTGGCGTGGACTGTGGGCACCCAGGGCTCTGACCTGAGGTGTGACACTGTTGGAGCTTTTGCTTTGAACTGCAGGTGCAGGTGGCAATGTGCGGCTGGGAGAAGGGATGTCAGTGTTTGCTTTTTTTTTCAGGGGTGAAAAACAGAGGGTACGGCTGATGGCTTCACCTTTTCAGCATGCAGGGTGTCATTGCTGCACGGACACAGCTCCACCTTTCACTCATGTTGCTGCAAACCCTATAGTCGCTCAAGTCTGCATATATTATTCTGCTAGCTAACAACTTACAAAGTTTCAATTACTTTTTGTCACCCTGTTTTTTGTTTTAGTCTGCTCATAAGGATGGCTGAAAAATTATCTTCTGCTTTGATTTCCTTATGCTGTTGCTGGAAATAATTGTTAACTAAAAGTTTTGTGTGGGGCATGTAATGAAAACGCAGTATGATAGTAATAAGTTTCTGCAGTGATTCGTGGTTACTGCTGAAATATTTAATGGTCTTTTTGTAGACATATAGTAATTGCTTCTTCTGTATCACAATAATAGGTTGCAATACAATTACACTCTTGTTCTTCTTCATATAAGAAATGGCCACATGAGTGGAACAGAATCAGAAAAGCAGAATGTCCCTCATATCTTTTCAATATTCATCTACTCACTTGAGATTCTGCAGTCTTTTGAATAACACTAGACTTTTATAATCAAAGTGATTGTGCAGCCTTAAGATAAACAATTCATAAGATAGCTAAAGTTCATTTTCATAACAAAACTAGGCATTAAGGAGTTATTCCTAAGGCTTTCCCTAAAGGTAAAGACTCCGAGGAATGCAGTACATTGTAGATAAATCCTCCTAATATAAAGCAATATATTCTCAGTTACACAGAGATGAGAAACACTCACTTTTCTCTAATAAACTACTGCTGGAACCTGGCTGCTGCCGCCGAAAAACCTGTCTCTTTGAACAAAGGAGTCCCTGTCTTGTGAGAGCTCATTACCCGTATGATAATACTATTCATTTTTCTTGCACAATTCATCAGAGGGGCAGCGGGCTCCTTGCAAACATCTAATTAGCTCTTACATCATCCCTAAGCAGCACGTATTATTTTACCCATTTTACAGTTATGGAAGTTGGGCAGAGGGGCTGCAGCCGGTGGCCCAGAGCCACCTGTCCTGTCACTTCCCCAGCTAGGAATAGACCCTGGATGTCTTTACTCCCAGCTCTCTGTTCCAAGCTGTAAGCCATGACCTCTTGCAGATGCTAATTAAAAACTAAGAAAGTGCTTTGACAAGCTTTCAAAAATGTTATTGGTACAGCAGATTTCTGTTGGGATCAGAGTCAAGTTTCTAGCGCAGCTGTAACTGTCTGCGCTGCTTAAGCTTTTTTAAACCAGTCAGACGACTAAAGCCATGCTTGTATTCCCGATACATTGCGAAGTTCACCACAGTTCCTTGCACTGGTGTTTTTGTTCGCATCCTGGCTCCATTTATCATGGACATTTAAAAGAGCAAAACCCTGAAGTCAGTGACACAGCTTCTTTCAGTCGCATGGACGCAGGAAAAAGTTGTTGGTGTCTGTATATGCAGATTGAGAACTGGTATAGTTTCAGTTATTTCTTGTTGATTTGTTTGCTGTAAGATTATTTTATTTCTTGCGTTCTACTTTTAAGAATATAGAAAGCCCTTAGAAGAAGTATCCCAGGTAATTTTTTAGAATTCATTGCAGTTCAGCTGTCAAAACATCATGAGTGCTGTTGCATTTGGACTGATGTTAAATCATAAACCTTTAGCTTATGCATTTGGTTAAAGGGGTGGAAAGAGTTAATCTGCAGGGCAAGCTCCCTTGCCAGTTTTAGAAAGAGCAAGTTGGGCAGAAGTTGATGAGAAGTGAAAATCACTGAGGAAGTGTATCTTTTGAAAGGAAATGTAACATTTTTCAGCAAAATCCCACTAAACCTCCTCCTCCTCACATCATGCAAGTGATCCCGCGTCTGGACCTATGGCAGCAGAGTTTGCATAGAGGGGCCGGGTGTTGATCGCCCAATGTCTGCCTCTGTTCAACCTGTGTGAAAAATATGTCAGAAAGAGGATCTCAGATGTAGAGGAGGGGGTCGGGATATCAGTTAGAATATGTGCTCTGCCATCAAATTACCTGCCATGACATCTGCTGGAGCAACCCCATTTAATTCTCATTTTAGTGTAGCAATAACTTGTCCTCCAGCACAGCCATTCACAGAGCCCCGTGCCATGCTTCGGGAGGGTACATTCAGCATTGCCGAGAAGCAGTTACTTGCGTGAATTTACTTCTTCTCTAATAAAACTACAACTGTTTAGTCATTCTAAGGCATATTCAGAGCAAGGATTTTAGAGAGCACTTTTTCAGTTTGGGGAATAGCTGAAGACTGAGTGGGGCGTGTTTTCTTAGCACATGCATTTTTAAAAAGCCATCAGCAATCAGCTAAAAAGGCAGAGAGTAAGTTAAACTATCACCTTACAGATAATCTGATGGCCAGAGAACCCTTAGCTACTAATCTTTCACGCTTTCAGCTTTCAATGAGAGCCATGTGCCAGCAGTGAGGCTTTCGTACCGCCTACGTGTGGAGCGTGACGGCGTGCTCCGCAGAGATACCTCACCCCTGAAACACCGGCACCAGTGGAATGTCGAGCGACATGTTGCTCTTGTGCTCACACTTGTGCAATGTGGCAGCGTCTAATACTCTTTGACGACTGGATCAATAAACAATGCTGCCAGCTATCAGCAACGACAAATCTCCTCTCTGCCTGTACACCCTGTTTGGATTCCGCCTGTGATTCAGCATCTTGGCAGCTGCTGCAGGACTGTCTGCTTTCAATCAGTTGGCTCTGTGCCCTGTCTTCCAGTGTATCAATAAATCAGGAAGCCTCCCATTAGTTTCTCAGGATCTGACTGTGAGATGCCAGACTTAACTCATTAGAGCAGGACTTGAGGGATGTTCAGTACCCTGTGGAAGCAGCTTCTCCATTCATAATGTCACCCCATACTACCTCTGTTGGGCATAGTGACTGCTTTCTTCAACAAAGTTATCACCTTTTCTTACCTCTTTCTAAAAGTTTTTTCTTATATTCAGTTGACTAGTGATGCTCTTTGCTTCGGCCTCTTTATACACAGACCAAGCTTGGACTCGTAAGTCTAATAGGTTTCATTGCCAGCATTTTGTCTCCTACAGCTTTTATCCCTGCTCGGTTTTTCCAGGAATAGCTAACAAAAAGTATTGGTTTAATAAAAGATGTTATGTTTTCCTACAAGCCTTGGCTCTTCTGATCATTGTAGCCTCCTGGCAGCACGAATGTTGCTACGACTGGCCTTTTTACCATATTTTTGTATAACCTTACTCAAGCAGAATTAGTAACAGAGTACCAGTAGTGCCGGTGCTGATGGAGATTCACTTCAGCCAGGCTAGAGAGATTTCAGAAAATCCTCTGTGTAGATATAGCCTATGGGAGCAATTTAACCTTCATTAAAGAGACAGGCTGAAAGCCTTGACAGTGTCATATGTGATGTGAGCGACTGCTTGTGCCAGCGTCCTCACAAAGCTCTGCTAATGGCTGTCAGTCCTGCCCTCCAGCCCTGCTGCTCTTCCAGCACAGGGCCCTCTGCTAGTCAGTCTTCTGCTGTGATGTATTATTTTATGGCTTTAAGCTGCTCCTTTGCTTTTCTCTTTAAAACACTGGCATTTTGACTTCAAACTCAGGAAAATTCTACCGCAGTTTAGATCAATGGAGGTGCAGAAGGACCGTGTGTCTGGATTCCCATGTGTGCCTGGCCTTGCCCTGCCTCGTGGCATACAGCATCAGTCAGAGCTGGGCAAGGAGGCAGCAGTGTGCTCCCAAGTGAGGACCAGAAGTGCTTTGTTTCCATCCCGCTCTGGTATAAGTGACTATGTATGTCAGTGAGCAAGGATGAATCACGCCATGTGTCCTCTACGTATTAAAGCCCTGCTCTTTGTATAGAGGCACGGGGAGTTTCCTGGTGAGAGCTACCAGAGGCTGGGGCTCAGACAGAGGTGGTTTCCAGCTAACTGCATAAAACTCGCTTGAACCACAGGGTAGCTTGAATCCAGCACTGGTTTTATGCATTCACCCTGGTCAAGGGAGAAGAAAGATGGTTGTCTGGTGGAGGTGTATGTGCAGAACGGAGCTAGTCCAGGTTTCAGTACCAGTTTTCTCATAACTTCTTTTTTTCTGACCTAGAGCACGTCATTTGAAATCCTGTTTCCCTGGCTGTGTTTAACCCACATTTGCTGATTTCTACCCAGAGAAGATGTGACCACTGCTCCTGGTCTGAACTGAACCACAGCCTGCTCCCAGTGATGCTGGTGCAGATTAGCAGCAGACTGGGACCCTAAACCAGATATCATCCTGGTTGTCTTTGCACCTTATCAATCAGATGCATGTAGACAAACACCCTTATTTGAGAGACTTTTTTGCAAGAATAAATGCATGGCGGATATAAAGTACCAGACAGCACACTGAGGCCTCATGGGGACTGCTCGTTCCATTTATCTCTGGGATATAGAGTTTAGCCAACCTGTTCATTGATTTTCTTTCTTCGGTGAAGTGGCAGCTTTACAACACTGGCTTAGTCAGGAATGCAAGAAAACAAAAAAGAATAAAATCCTCGGTTCTCCCATTATCCTCCAAACAACTTTGAAACCCAAAAGTGAGGATAAAATCTCAGCTAACATTTACTGTCTGCAATAGAGACCTAGCGCTGAGCCACCCACCTTAGGCTCCCTTTTGAGCACAGCTGTCCAGATTTAGGTTTAGGTTTTCAGGAAGCTAAACTGTGCCATTGCATCCCCTCATATTGCTGAGCTCCTTTGATTTACGGGAATCTGGGGTGCGTGCCTCTGGCATTGGTGGCTGCCCTTTGCCAGCAGGCTCCCACATGGATGTGCTTGCAGCACAAAGGACCTGAAGGTGTCTCATCACAGTTCTCCAGCAATAGCTCCTTCAAAAGGAGAAAATAACCTAAATATGGTCATATGTCTCTGAGCAGGGGAAATAGAAACAGGGAAATAACGGAATGAAGATGTGCAATTCTGCCCAGCACGTGGTTAGTTAACGTGATGAGCCAGCCTGGGCTGTGCGTTGGCTTGGCCATCGCCTGTGCGTGGGGTGAGTCCCTGTGCCCTGCCCAGGCTGGGGGACAGGTGTGGGAGGAGGGCAGGCTTTGGGTGTTTTCCCCTGTAAGTCCCATGTCAGCTGGCAGCTGGAAAGCAGGATCTGCTCCTGAACACCATCAGCATTCTTCTTAGGAGCTTTCTTCCCTGTTAATTGCTTTGTAACCAGTTATGATTAGACAGTAATGATTCCTGGGTCTAATGATAGGAAGTGCTCATTAGCACATGGGCAAAGGAGCAGTTCCCCAGAGCACGGACGTTTATCAAAAGGGAATACATGAGACATATGAGTTTCCAAAACAGGAAACTGAAATTTTAGGATATAATACAGCAGAATATTCTCCATTACTATCATCTTCCACAATCTAGAGGAGGACACAAAGGGAATCAAGTCTGCATAATACAAACTCACATAATTAAAATACTATCAACCTGACTTTAGCTGCTTGGTTTGGAAACAATTGCCCCCAAATATTGGCCTTTGACTGTAGAAAAGAAATACTCACAGGAGAAGCTTTAATTTAGATAGCAATTTAGAGGCATAAATTAAAAAAGAAAAGCAAGTCACTTTGAAAGTAGCTACCCCTGGTGTAAGATGGAGAACATCAGTGAGCTCACTCCACGACTAGTGATGCCAGGTGCTACAACCAGCTAAGTGAGCATCTTATCACAGCATCAGCATCTGTGGGGATGAGGCCATTAATTTACTTATAGAGGCGAAGGCAGTCTGGGAACTCGAGGGCCAGCGTAATCTTTTGTCGATGTTTTTTCTTTGTACCTAAGCAGGAAGATCTAAGTGGTCTAAAAACCCTGAAATCCACAGTCAAAAAAAGAAAAAAAAGAAAAAAAGAAAAAAAAGAAAAAAAGAGGATGATGAGACAGCTCTGCCAGTAAGAGGCAGACAGCAGAGTGCTGTGCTGAATCCCCACCGCAGTCCCTGAGGCACGTGGAGATGCTTCTAGCTGTGACATTTATTTCCAGAGCAGAACTGTCTGAATCAATCCTGACATGAGGCATAGAAAGTGCTCCCAACTTGATCTTCAAATGCAAAAGCAAGAAGTCATTCCTGCAGAGATCTTCCTCCCGTACCTCGCAACCCTCACACATGGACCAGGCGGCAGATGGCCTTGCATTGCATTCTGAGATCAATGCATTTAAAGAGCTAAAAATTGAGAGATTTGTGTTTTTTTTTTTTTTAAATAGGCAGCTGGCCTCTGCCTGAACTCTACAACTGCATGTGCTTGCAGCTCAACCTTTGCAAGCACTTTTTCTAGTTGAAGTGTCAGGAGGATAATTTTTGGGACCAGAGGGAACTATTCTGGTCTGCAATTTCAAGACAATGTTGGCTTTTAACACAAATACACAGTAAAGATTAGTTGCAACATTTCACAGTAGCAGGGTCCCAGGAAAACATTGCCTCAGTCAGACTAATGGGGACCCAAGTTCTAAGAGGAGAAGATATTCACTTGTGTAGAGAGAGAAAAAAGGAGGAAAATCAAGGTATTGTCTGCCATTGTTATCTGCTGGAGGCCCAGCTGAATTTCTGCAGATGGTAGATAGCTTTGCCAGCCTTCAGAACCCAGTGGCTTTTCTTCATATTTGTTTTGTCTTTAGGGAAACGTGCAACATTTAGCAATTAGATGTTGATCCAACTATGCAACAAGGTCAAGGAAAGCTTTTATGTTGTTACAGATTTTTCCCCCCCTAACATAACTAGTTTTAGAGAACACGCTCATGTGACTTGTATTGTGGCAACAGTGGAGGAAGAAGTCTATGATTGCAAAGTTCACAGTTTAAAAGGCAGAAAAGGCATTTTCTGGGAACCCAGAGAAAGAGGGGATGCAGATGAAATAGGGGCTTCCCAGGGAGCCCAGGCAGAGAGACACCTGGAAAGGTGCTGCTATTACTTTATGAATTCTTACTAACTTCGCTGGGGTTTTGTAGATAATCTCAGAGCTTGGGCCCATCCTTCCAAGAGACTCAGGGTTGGCAGTGGTAATACCTTGCAAATTAAGAGTGTTTTAATTATGCCTTTCTCCTGAGTGACATTTTATGTTGTTCAGTTCAGCCAGTTGTCTTGTAGTCTGCATCGTTGCTTTCTTCTGGTATATATCACTCTATCATTCCTGTTTCCTTTGCACAGTTGCCACAAAACTTTTCAGCATAAATGCCACAATAATGATAAAACCCGCTCCATCTCCCTGGTGTCAGGGAGGATGCAAGAATTAAATATACGTCCAGTGTACTGTAATACAAATTGATTTGAACCTAGCTGAAAACCAATAAGTAATCAGGATTTGTTGGCTTTCCTACCTCTTTGTGTGACAGCAGTAGAAGATAGTATCAAAGCTCACATACTGAAACACTCCTTTGAAAGTAACATTCACAGCAAAAGTAACTGGTGGTGGTTAAAGGTACACCCAGGATCCCGCAGACTCGGGTCTGGGCTGGGGACCGTTGCCAGTGCAGAGCAGTTACTTGGATGTTGGTGAGAGTCATCTTGGTGGAAGATGATAAACTGGTCTATCTGCAGCTGCCAGAAACTCGTTGTGAAAGCAGAAGAGGAGGATGAGCTCATGTCTGTCTCCAGCAGGCATGCCCATGACCCAGGATGCCAAGCAGAGCCACGGGACATGGGTCAAAATATGCAGATGTCGTCATTGGCAGGGTGCACCAGCATCAAGATCTGAGGCCAGGAATCAAATTCTGCTGGGAAAGACTGAGGGAAGGGAGAACAAGCCTTCTGTGGAGCTCGTGTTGTCAGTAGGCTCTCATCAGACTCAGGAACTTTTCCTCCTGTACTCCGTGGTGAGTTTTGCAATCTGATTTTCCTGAGAGAACCTCGCTTTGGTAGGTCAAGGGTAGACTCTTCCAGAAACCCTGTGCCGATGTTGAGTAACACCAAATCCAACGCTGCTGATGTCCACATCTGGAGGTATTTTTATTTCCTGCAGAGGAAAAAGCTGCTCTTTATCACACAGTGAGATCCCACAGTTTGTTCAGCAGCAGCAGCTGGGCTGGCAGCAGAGGGAGAAGCAGAGGCTGAGATCTGAACCTGGTAGGAGTTCAGAGTGCAATGCCATGGTATTTCAGGAGGTGACAGAAGAGGTAGCAAAGCTCTCTTGTTCAGCACTTCAGGCCATGTGGCAAGATGGACCGGTTCTTTTATTTTCCACTTAGCTTTGACAGCACCACTGCTTTGTCAAACCCCCAGCAAAAACTCAGTGAGAGTCACTGCTTCACAGAGGCAAGAAAGTTCATGTTCCCAGTGAGGCAACAGCTCCCCTAAGTCCCTGAAGGCTTCTGGAAGAGGTGATTTGGCTCTGCAGACAGTATGTTGCCTATATGTAAGGAACTGAACCAGAGCAAGAGCCTCTTTGCTTTGCCCTGGTGTGAGGCAGGGATTTTTTCCATATCAAACGCTTGGGCCAGAGGCTTTCCACAGCTCCTTGGCGATGTGCTGACTCCACTGGGAGATGACACCTGGACATGTACCTTCTGTCTCACCTCCTCTCTCTCCCCATGCAGACCCCATGCCCTAGGTCCTGTGGGAGAGGCTCTCGGTGCAGCACCTGGGAGCTCTGCAGCAGTGCAGCTTGGCCCCCAATCTGGATGACAGGGGAGCAGGCCTGCAGGGTACATCATCAGCTGGACAGGTGTGCAGTTTGCTATGAAACCCCAAAGGCCTGGTGAAAAGAATTGCTGTTTTCACCTTTTCTATGCACTTTCTTACCTTGCTTTGACTCTGCTACAATGGCCTAAGTACAAGGTCTCATTTAAAGGCTTCTTGAAATCACAGGATAGACTCTCCATGACCCACAAAGGTGCTGAACTGGGCCATGTGTGATCTATACAGCTCCTGGGCAACAAGTCAATGGGAGCTGCTTTTATGAAAGCTTCTCTACCCAGTTCTCATGGAAAGCAAGGATGACAGCAAAGTCATGCAGGATAAAGTCCTTGGATAAAGCTGTGTTAATCTTGGTTTTACAACTGCTTTGTGTTTTCTGTTGACTCCTCTTTCTCCAAGCTGAGGTTCATAAAAGCCTGCTGAGGCCAATGGGAGTCTCTCCGTTATCTTGGAAATGACGAACCATTATCTTCGTTGTACCCCTGAATCCTCTTGTTGCTCACATGACTGAGCTATGTGGTGGTGGCTGGCAAAATGCTTGACTCCTCCCAGTCCAGCTATTGCTTGTCATCCTTGTGACAACCTGCATGTACGTGTCATGGTTTAACCCCAGTTGGCAATAAGCCTCATGAAGCCGCTCGCTCAGTCCCCTCCGATGGGAAGGTGGAGAGAATCGGAAGGGTAAAATTGAGAAAACTCGTGGGTTGAGATGAAGACAGTTTTATAAGGAAAGTGAAAACTGCATTCACAAGCAAAGCAAACCAAGGAATTAATTCACTACTTCCCATCGGCAGGCAGGTGTTCAGCCATCTCCAGGAAAGCAGGGCTCCATCACACATAATGGTGACTTGGGAAGACATACGGCATAACTCCGAACATCCCCCACTTCCTTCTTCTTCCCCCAGCTTTATATGCTGAGCATGACACAATATGGTATGGCATATGCCGTTTGTCAGGTGGGGTCAGCTGTCCCAGCTGTGTCCCCTCCCAGCTTCTTGTGCACCCCCAGCCTACTCGCTGGTGGGGTGGTGTGAGAAGCAGAAGAGGCCTTGACCCTGTTTAAGCACTGCTCAGCAATAAATAAAACATCCTTATGTTATTTCTGTTTTCAGCACAAATCCAAAACACAGCCCCATGCTAGCTACTATAAAAAAAATGGACTCTCTCCCAGCAAAAGCCAGCACAGTACAGCATCGTTCTTGCCCATTGCTTGGTCCCCTTGGTCCCTGCAGTGCACTGCTCCTGCAGCCTGGGCTTTGCTCAGTGCAGAATGGTGCTGCATCCTGGCACGCTCTCACTGTGCTGCTGAGCCATTTGCAGCAGTTCTGCTGTGGCTTCTGCATTTTCTCCTTATACATCACCCTCCCTGGAAAGTTCATATATGGCTCCCACAGTGCAGAGGGACACAGCTGCTGGGGCCCATGGTTGGAAGGTGGGATGAAAGCGAAGAGGTCTGTGTCCAGCCGCACAAGAACTACAAACAATCCCCTCTGAAAAAGGGGTTTCACCCTCAGTTCACTGACCAAACCCTTCAGTGCGCTGGCCATAACTGCATTAAAACACCTGCTGGAAGATCTGAGCTGTATCCTGTGATCTGTGTCCCCTTCTGCCATGTTTTTATTCTGTCCCACCAGCGGTTCTTCATGGTGGTGGACTGAAGTATACCTCTTTATAGACAAATGGGTACATGCAAATTAGCATTCAGGAACTGAAATTGTCAATTCTTTCCTAACTTTTACAAAAATAGCCAGTTTATTTTTGAAATCTTAAGAAATATCTGATTCAGATGACTTGTCTGGTGTGGTTCATACCAGACTGAGTGTAGCTATATTAGAAATAACCCTCGCATTTTTCTAATATACAGAGACTTGATTCACTGGAGTAATGGAAAAAAAGAGTTTCTGTTCTAAAATATCTTTGGACCACATTTTTTTTTAAGGCAAACACAATATAGACTAGTACTGATGAGGATATTCTGCTCCAGTGAAGGTCAGAAGAAAGATTTTATGCCAGCAGTGTTGATCTGCTCAGGAAGATGAGGAGCCTGGGGGGGCTAATGCAGCTTTCCAGTGTTAGCTTGTGCCTCTTCGGTTCAGCTGTGACAAACTGGCAGCTGGTCTTGAGCTGTCAGCTGCCTGTCCTGCCACTGAGTCACTCTGCAGATGCCACGCAGGAGCCCTCCTTCCCCACCGACGCTGCCTGCCTGGGAGCAGGGCGGCTCTTCTTCCTAGGGGAGGGGTGATGGCGTGATGCTGAGCTGCTCAGAAGTTGTCTGGCAAGTAATTTTCTAGAAAGTGGTAATTATTATTTAGGATTTCACCGAAACACACCAGTTTAAGAAATTTCTGGTTTGGACTGTTCCCATGACTGCTCAAAGACACAGCCTTGCACTGCATCTGAAGTCTTCTGATTTTTACCTTTCTGGAGTGTTCTGTTTTTCTAGATGACTTTTAATTTCAGCTCTTAACATTGTCAAGTGATATAAAACAAAATATAAAATCAAAATAGAATCTTTCACTGTGTCAAAATCCAGCATTTTTAATAACAAACACATTTCCTTGGAGCTTGCAGGAAATACTAAAATTGCTTGCTTTGCTGCATTTTTTTTTTTAATGGAAAAAAAAGCCCAAATAATAAAGTTTGCCATGAAAAGCAGATAATAAGATTCTCCTTGTACTTTAAAAGGAGTAACTCAATTTAAAGTAGTATTTTTTTCTTTTTTTTTTTTTTTCTATCTTTGCTTTAATTATCAGCAAAAATACTCTTGCAGGATCAGGACCTATTTAAAACAGATAAAATCTGCTATCTCCTTGACACCATATTATCTTTTCAGCTTCCTTTCTTGGCTTCAGGCAAAAAAGGAAAACATCTTAGTGCTCTTCACTCTGTTACTCCCAATTTTGTCATTTGGGATCCTTTACTTTCAGGGACAGCTGTAAGTCACCCTCTGAGCCTGGAACTTCATATGAGGACACTTTTTTTTTTTTTTTTGGTGTGGCTTCATCTGCTTTAGCAAGTATTTGAGTGGGGCTTGAAAGTTAATAGGAAATATTGTTGATTTGTAGCAGCAGGCAGAGTTTGATGAGCTTCAGCCATGATAGAAGGGTCACAGCTAGGCTTTTGGCTTACCAAATAGCAGCAAAGGAGTAAGTTTGGACTGCATATATTTTGCCCTTTTTCAGGGGAGTAGGTTTTTGTAACCTCTAAACCACAATGGAAACACTCTGTTTTTATTAAGAAGCAGATTTCCCTTTGGAAATAGTTGAGCGTGGCCAAAGCAAAAATCCCAAGCATTTGGGCTGTTGCTCGGCTGAGCCTCCTCGCCTTGGCACTCGCTTGGAGCCTGTTGCAGCTCCCAAGGATGATGGAACGGCTCCCACTGAGAGCTGGATCAAGTTTTGAGCTGCTCCTCACTTCTTGTTTATTTGTCTTATTCTCCGGGCTTGGCAGGTGGCATTTTTGCTCAGTGATTCATTCTCCGGCACATGAATTTATCTGGGCTGACATTTTAATCATGCAAATAAGGATCTCCTTAATGAAGAAAAAAATTAATTTCACAACTGTTGCTACCAACACAGTGACAGTCCTGCTAATGTCATTACATTTATAATACAATCAGTGGCTTTTCCATAATTACTATAAACTGGTGCACTTAACGGCGGAGTAAAGGTTACACAAAGAGCTGTATGACTCCTCTTGTTCACTCGCTTTTTTATCAAGAGCATTTGGCACTCTTCATATGTCCTTTTGAAATCTTTTGGTCATCACTGCTTCATTGCATGTACCGCGGACAGCTTTGTCTTTGTCGGAGGAAAAGACAAAATAAGTGGCAAGGAAACAACTCCTCCGTGACCTTTTGTGGCTTCTTGTCTTTCACATCGCAGTCTGCAGAGTAAACACGGTGACTCATTCTCTTTTGGTAAATAGCTGCCTTGCCAAGGTTTTGTTATTTGCAGGATTTTTCCGTTAAAAAATCTGTACCAAAGAGCAGCAGAATGTGAGCTATGAGCAGCCATTGAGCCGATTTCTGCCTCCGGACCATTATGGATTTACTAGGCAATAAGGAGTTAAAATACTTGGGCAGGACTGTACCCTTGTAGCACAAGTTCTTCCACACGTGCTTCATTTTTCAGTTCTCCTCCAATGCAGTGTAACAGTGACAAGCTTAAATAACCAGCTATATAGCTAAAAAAGTCAGAAGAAAGGGCTTCCTAAGGGGGAAGGGTGCTAAACCACTCTGAAATTAGCAGAACACAAGTGCTTTGTGAAACTGAGGTGTCAGGATGATCATGCAGTGCCAGCCTGGGATGAGGAATAGCTGTTTCAGACCCAGTGCCTTCTTTCTCCTCTTTTTCTTTGAGATGCTGTGAGTGAGATGCCCAAGGTCCAGGTAAAGATGACCTGAATCCTCCAGAGGGAAGGGGGCTGGGTAATAGGAACCACCCTCAGGTTGTGTTACCTCTGCGGAAAGGTGTTTTAGGGTTGGGGTTTTAACCTTCTTGTTATCAAGGGAGGATTTAAAGCTGTTTGAAAACATCTCTCAAAATAGAGCTCTTGCTCTTGAGCTCAGGGCACTTCCCACAGGCACTTGAGGTTGTTCCTTTAAAACATTTCTTGCGTTAGAAATGTCAGCCTCAGTCTTTTATTTATACCCAAAATGGGAGAAGTTTCCCTGGTGGCAGAAATGCAGGAAAAGCAAAGCTTGGCTGCTGAGAGAAAAGCTCTTGGGAACAACAGGTTTGCTGCCAGACCTCGGGGATTTTTCAAGAGTAAAAGGAGAAAAGTAAATGAAGGGAGAAAAGCACAAAAGCAGGGAAAGGACTAGAAGGTATTGGCGGGGGAGGTTCAGCTTGTCCGTGGGCAATTGTCACTTTGGCCTATGATACTGATTAAGGACATAATATATTTAATTGACCTGGTCATTGAACATGTAGTTACAGTGAAGAACCCTTTGAAGTGTTCCTACACCTTTCTTGTTCTTCACTCAGGGATGAGTATCGTATGTATTTTTATTAGATAATAACCATTCATTGTGGTATGTCTCTTTACCTGACACTGGAGCATGCCTTCAGCCAGAGCTGTAAAAGGGGTCCCAGCACGTGCGTTTGTAACGTGCTTCTGTACTTTACCAGCCAGCTCTCACAGTTCCTGTGGCTTCTTGTCTCGTAGTGCCACTCCCCGTTGTTCAAATGTCATGGATCTCACCTTTGGAGGCCAAGATGAAAAAAAGAGCATGAGTGCTATGGCTTGCACAACAATTTTTATTTGCCTTTGGTTTTCCAGCCTTTTGGGGTTACATTTTAAAAGGTTGTTCCCTGCAGGGACAAAGACTTGGAGCTCATTTTTGCAGTGGTAGCTGACATTTGTCCATAACCGCATGACCCTGGGAGCTGGAACAAGTAGCAGTGAAATCACATTATGAGAACTGGCAACTGCCTCTTCACCAGTTGGACATGGGAATAAAATATACCCTGGCTGTCCCACTTACATTTTTCTCCTTTTCCTTATGCTCCTATGCCAGTATCACAGGCACAGCCCGGTCTGTAGGTTGTTCTTGCCTGCTGTGCGTGGTGTGGCTCAAGGCTCGCAGAATACTCAGTTCTGGCGAAGAATTAATTCTCTACAGTGTGAGATGTTGGACACCATTTGCTGCTGGCGTGCCAAAGCTGGCTGGCGTGTGCCCTGGCAGGCTACTGCCGCCTGTTTCTTGTGCGGGGATTCTCCCCAAACCCTTTGGGTTTCTCCAGAAACACTGAAGTATTCTCACCTGCAGCTGCAGAATGGGACATTTTCTCTGCTGGGACCAACTGGTTGTCTTTCACCAATTCATTTCTGGGATAGGAGAGGGTTTCTGGCCATGGAGGTCTTATATTTTCTTTTTTCAGCACATATTTGTGTTTGCTGAGGAATGAAGCATTTTTGTGCACCCAAAATCTGGTGAGAAGAGGTGTGGCTGCTGCTGAATGACCCTGGAGTGTGGTGGTGGTTCGGGGGTCCCTGCTGGCCTGTACTTCTGTCACTTGCCAAACAGCAGCACTGTGCTCCCACCAGGGTGTGATGGCTTGTTTTCCACCCTGTGAGTTACTGGAAATTAGTTGTGAGCTGATTTTTGGAAACCTGTGGAAATGATGTGTAGGAAACATGACTGTGTGGCGTGCAGCCCTGATGGCAGGATCAGCATCTCCGCTGAGAGCCACGGAGCCTGGGTGCAAAGGGTGTCCTGTGTTTGCAGACCCCATCACCAGCCTTGGAGGGATGATGGGAAGTGGAAAGTTTTGGCTTTCCACTATGGGAGCTGTGATTAACCCAGAGAAAATATCCAGGGATGTCGGGAGGAATCTCCCTGATCAAGAGCTGTGTCGTGCTGAAAACAGGACGGGTTTGGCTCAGTGAGCTTGTACGAGACCTGAATTAAAATATTGTAAGAACACATTTTTGATTAGTTGATCATGTTCTTCTGATGATCATTTTCCAGATGTCTAATCATTTTCCAAGTATATAATAATTTTCAAGTCTGACAATAGCAACACGACCAGTGTTTGGTGCTTACAGTTCATTCTGCCTTTACATCAGGAAGAAAACTGTGTGGATTTCAGAAGAAAAGTGTTTCTGAGCCTTTACTTGCAGTGGTCTCATTAAAAATAAATACACTTCCACGGGGCTCATTAAAAGCATATTGAAAGAAATGTGATGGGCAAAGCTTGAGCTGATGGTCTGTATGGCAAGAACCCCGAATCTTGTGAGCCCTCATGTGGACTCTTCACAGGCAGAGCAGTGCCAGCTATATGTGCCACAAACAGAGGTATGTGATGTGTCTCATCAATGGAAAATTTGGCCTCGGAAAGGAAAATCAGCATGTGAGCAGTCATGCTAATGGCTGCTGCTGTCTCCTCTCCCCTCCTCCCTCCCTCCGCTCCCTCCTCCTGGAAGGACAAGAAAACTGTTAGTTGGGGCGTCACCTGCTGAGGATAAAAGTGACATTTCTGAGACACATCACACGGGGGAAGCTGAGATGTTTTGATCTGTCTTAGGCAAGGCTGATGGCAATTTAAAGAAGATGTTTTTGTATGTGCTGAGATGTCATAGCGCCTGGCTGATGGACAGAAAATCTACTGCTGGAAAAGCGATGTTGTATAGGAGTTCTCCTGCAGAAGTGGCTCTGGAGGTAGGATCTCATCTTTAACTCAGACATCAGAATGGAAATGACAAATATTTACCTGCAAGTTTGGTTTCTTTTTTAACTAACACATAAGATAAATATTAAGGACCGATCTGAAACCCCAGGGATCTCCAGTCCATTGCCATTCCTTCCCTTGAGCTTTAAATCAAGATATTTATTGTTAAATAAATATTCTACTTTTTAATATCAACAGTTTACATAATTCAATGGTACAGTGCACAAAGTTGAAATATATTAAAAATAATATATATTTTCTAGCTAGAAGGAATCCTATGCCATGTAAGCCAAAAGAGAGAACTTAGCTGAGCCGGTACTGGCGCCTGGGTCAGCAGCTGGTTAGACCTTTCATTCCCCATCTTCTCTTCCCAGTCTTTCTTCCCTGGTCCAGTTTTCCTCTGCAGGGTGGGCATCCAGCAAGTGTGAGCTCTCTATGGCCTTTGAAATTCTGAACAGACTTTAAAACTGGACAAAGGTTCCATATCCTGAGTGTTTGGTGCTGCCCTGCATGCTGTCCTGTGCACCTTAATGCTTCACGGCTCTTTTTGTTCCATTCAGAAATAGTAATGTGAGACTGCAGTAGCAAAGAGCCAACACTAGATAGCATTTTATGTTTGTTTTGAGGAAGAAAAGCCTTTTGTTCTTGTCTTTAGGCAGATTCTGAAAAAAATTCCCAGCCCATATTTCAGATATGATTAATTGCTAATATTTTCTGGTGATCTGTGCAATGTCTCCTATACATTCGAAACAACAGGCAACAAAACTTCCTTTTCTTTTCTATTGTTTTCTTGACATCAGTGTATCAGTATAGAATTTATCTGCATTTCTAAAGTGCCTAATACTGTTTTGCCTCTAGGTGCTGAGGTAAGCGGCTTATAGTTGATCTTTGTGTAGGCTGTGTTCCTGATCCTATTAACATCAATGTGAAATCTCCACCAGGCTGGGATCCAGCCTGTCATATGCTTGTAAGCACTGTACGGGGAAATAATATCACAAACAGTCACATGAGCAATGAAGGTGCATTTCTTGTGATCTGCAGAACAACAGAACATCTACAGATGGGATTTGGCTCACAGATTAAGACACATATACCTTGCTGTCTGTGTGTGGGTATGTATATGCCTATGAGGAAAATGATGAGCTGACATTACAGAGGATGGGGATCCAGGGCTTAATTGTGTCTGCCTGGAGACATCTATTGCCATCCAATATATCCTGGGTTATCAGAGACATCCACATATAACCTATGCGAGAGCCATGAGCTTCTGGAGTGTCAGCTGCAGTCCAGATGGGACACCCTACAGCATTTCAAAGTACACCAGATTCCTGCATTTGGGCAGTTGAATCAAGCCTCTGGTCTCTTCTGACTTTAGTGAGAACTAGACCCCTTGATGGCCTCGACACCTACAATGAAGACTTCTTGACCTAGGTGTCTTAATCTTTAAGCTGAATCCCATCCTTTGAGCAGGATTCAGTCACCTAAACCTGCACATTCAGTGCCATTTGAGGAGGCAGGTATCTTGCCAGGCTTCCAGAAGCTGACCCAGAAAGTTGCAGATCTCCTATAGGGTCCCGTGAAAAAGCTCAAGGAAAATGTCTCGGATAACCAAAGGGGTCTACAGCCCTATGTTTTGCCAGCTGACTCTGGCTGTGCACATCTGAGAAGATGCCTCCAGGCTCACTGAAACTTTGTGGCCAAGGGGCTGATCCACACAACTGCAGCGCTGGACTTGGGCAGTCCCTGGGTTGCGATGCCCATCCCAGCACAAGCAGGAGGAGGATATGACCCTATTTGCCCATATCCCACACAGCTCCTGCTGTGGAGTGCTTGGTGTAAGGCAGAGTGGGAACAGGCAGGGAACAGATCCTAGAGGATCCCAGAGGCTGCTACTAACGTGGGCTCCCACCCTGAGAAGGTGCGATTGCAACATCCAGAAACTGCACTGCAAAACTCTTCTTAAAATATGCTGATCTCAGAGGAACTTGAGGCAGCTGTACTGCAGTGTCTTACAATAATTACTTGGCATCGCTTTAGCATATGAAACTGGTTTTGATGAGAGCTCTGATTGCTCTTTTTACACAGGTCTTGTTGTGAAGCCGAGCAGGAGTTCAGAGCCTTGAGGTTTTGCTTTCTTGAAAACATGGAGTTTCAAATTCCTTTGGTGAGGGTTTGTGGCAAGACACATTTCTCACTGTCATTACTGCCCTGAGACCTCATTTTTCAGCGTTAATGTTAGTGTTGACATGCAGCATGTATCTTAGGTGTTCAGGGTGCTTTAGCACTGCTCAGAAACCATTGCTCTACCTCGTGCTTACCCTCCACATGGGGAAGCAGATGGGTTGGAAACTGGAGTAACTTGAAGAGCAGCTGCACACCAAGGAACAACACACTCCCCACTGGTCTGTTGGGAGGGCATGAACCCACCTGGAGCTAAACCCAAATTTTTCTGAGTGCTGGTCCTTTGTGCTGTGCCAGAAGAGCCGGGTGCAGGTATCCAGCCTTGCAACAGCTGCTTGAAAAACTCGGTGTCAGCCCTGGGAGATGCTGGCATTTCATCCTGCACTTCTTCATGGCAAAAATCAAAATAACAGCAATTTAGGTGGAAAAGAAAAGGTAAACAACAATGATAACAACAAACCCAGGAAAAAACAAGCTCAGTTAATGTTCACATGTTTCTTTTTGCCGTTCCTGGGTCTGAATTTCTTGATGCTCATCCCAAGTCAGGCAGTGGGATAGCTGCAGCTCCAGTTGCAGAGCCAGTGCCAGAACTGGAAATCCTGGTTTCTGAGACAGCATTTGGCTCACTCTGCCCTGAGCTTTTCTTAAAGGATTAATCTATGAACACACAGATGTGCCTATAGAGGTCTTAACTCTGCGCTTCTCCTTCAAGCTCCACTCTCCGAGGAAGTTAAAAGCGGGATGGAGAACTGAGGGATTCCTTGCAACCGTATGTTCAGATTAATTGATTGCAACTGGGCATTGCTATCACAGATTCTCTAAAGGAAGAGAAAACAAAATGAGTTTGAACAACGTGAATTCTGATCTATTCCCTGAATCTGCTGGGGAGAAAGCTGCACTTGGTTTATGCAATGCTGTTTGCACAGCAGAGCCGTGACTGCTGTTATCTGCCCTGTGAGCCCCCAAATGCAGCATCGTGTAGAAAACAGGTTCATATTTTGGACAAAGAATATGCCCTTCCCTCCAAACAAAACACTGCAGAGTTTGACCCCATGGCCGAAAGCAACCTGCAGTCAAAATTGATTCCTCACTGCTAAGTCAAGATAAGGTACTTTTAAACCACAAATTAGATAGCCCCAAGCAGAGGGTTGAAGCGATCTAACAAGATCCATTAAAGGCTGTGTCTGCAGAGGCTTTGCCTGTAGCTTTCCTCTCCCTGCAAGGAAATGCTCACACATGTCATCTGGTCTGTACTGATAAAATCTAAGTATGATAACAGGAGCAGGACACGAGGAATTATTCTGTAAATGGAATTCTTCTGGATTCTTAAATGTACTTCTAATAGTAGCAAAGGCAAAACCACAGACTGATCTGTGATAAATTTATTAACCATTAATCCAAAATCCATTCAGATTTGTGACTGCAATTTCAGGGTTTCTGTTTCAATAATTTCTCATACCACTATTTTACGCGAGGCATACATGAAGTTGTCACACTTGGCTGAGGAAATCACTCGCCTGCTGTTTGTGTGAGCTGCACATTGCCTGATGCGCTGCAAAATGCAGCACTGGCTCCTCTCTGATGATGCTACAGCCCGCTAGGTGCATTCAGACAGAGGTGCTTTGCCCTCTCCATCTCCATGGGTGAGGTGATGAAGTCGCTTGCCTGCTTAGCATGGGGGGAAAGCGGCTTTGCCGGTGCAGGTTTCCATGCGGGCAGGGCGGGGATGTGCCGTGGGTGGGCTTTTGGGAATGGGGACCAGTGGCTCAGCATCCTTCTCCTCCTCCTCTGCACCTTTATGTCACTCCTGGATCTGAGCCTTTCAAAATCCCCTGTAATTTTTCTCAGGTAATAAATAAGCTCAGGTATTTTACAGTCATAAAGTGATAAACTGTGAGAAATGCAAAGGTAACTGCGTGTGTCCCAGCTATCATTGCCGTGCTGTAATTCTACACAGGGGTGCAAATGAGCTCCAAAAAGCCAGTTTCAGCTTTTACAGAGTCAGATGGCTGTGCTGCACGAGCTGCATTTTCAGGCACCACTCCCTGAAGCCTTGCCTTGAATTTAATACCCATGGACATTTAACCTCTAGAGATATTTCCAGCCTCTTTGAAAGATGTTTTGGTTTTCACAGGGCTTATGGCATAAAAAAAAAGAAAATAAAAAAAAAAAGCTCTATTGTGTTTCTTCTTCTTCTTTTCATGTTTGAGAAAGTGAAGAAAAAAGAAAATAGGACAAGGGAACAGCCACTGAGGCCAGACTAGAGTACCCCAAGCCCTGCAGGGGCCACAGGAACAGGATTCCTGAGACTTGGAGGAGCCTGTGGGACATCCCCCAGGAAGCCAGCAACACCATGCTAACTATGGTTTATCTTTTAAACATTGTGCATAAGAAAAAATTGTGTAAGACAACTTTTTGTGCAAGAACGTACCTTTTTTCCCCCAATAAAGTTCTCAAATCTGAAATTTTAATAATTTTTTCCATCTGGTAAGACATTTTATATCCTTCTCAAATAGTAAATGAAAACATAAGGGAAGGTGGAAAAATCACCTTTTTTTTTCTTGGTCAGTTGAAAACCTGTGACCCAAAAGCTGCAGATGAGGAGAAAGTGCAAACACAAAGTTACTTGGGCTAACTTAGTGTATTGTGCTTTTGCAAGATATATTTACAGTAATCAGTCTTTACTGGCTTCCACCTTATCTGTTTCCTTTGCCTCCTCCAAGTGTTTTCCACACACACACACAGGTTTAATAGATTCAAACTGAAATAAGAACTTTGCTCAGTGGCTGAATGTAGGCAAAACCCAGAGCCATACAGAAAGCTTAAGGAAAGTGGGAGCCTGGTGTTGGACTGTAGGTGGTAATGTTGCTACACATACTCTGCCTGCCAGCTGCGAAAGGTAGATAAAGCTATCGACTGTTTGTATTATTATTATTTGACAAACTGGATCTCTGTGGAAAGAGTAAAAACATGTTATTACTCTTAGCAACCTCTTCCCTCTGTCCTCGTGACTGGTCACTTGCAAGCGTGCCTGAGCTCTTCATCTCTTCTGATATTGCGTTGTCATGTTCTGCTTGATGCTGTTTGTCCAGAATTGTATGTGTCTTTACAGTCTAGAGTCATATTTTGTGTTTTCTCCTATTTACTGCTTGGGGCCAGCCCTGCTTGATGTCAAAACACCCATTAGTGTAACATTGCCACCAGCCAGAGAGACCGGAGCAAGAAGTAGGGGAAGGAGATCTGTAGGTTGGGTGGATTAATGAGATGGTATTAACCACCTACTGTCATGATTTATTATTTTTTTAATCTGGAAGGAGGTGCAATAACATTAAAAAGAAGGGAGGAGATTAGTTAGAGATGTTAGCAAAGAAGCGTTGGGGAAGTAAACAGCCCTCTCTCCTTGAGGGCAGGTGGGTTAAGCCCTGTCTGACTGTGCAGCTGCCGTAAAAACATGGGATGTGCTGGAAGGGGCTTCCTGGGTCAGCTGCTCGTCACATAATCCCTCTCACAGATTAGGCCAGGTCTTGCTTAAAACCAGACATGGGTGGGGAAATGGTGAAGAGGGGATAGGGAAATAAAATCCATGAAAAAGAAAAAAAATAAATTGGAGGAGGGAAGGCTTAAAAGGCAGTTTAAGCATCTCCTCATGCCATTGTGAATTTGACACTATTGAATAAAGGTAAAGAGTGCTAGTGCTAAGGGAAGAAAAAGATAATAAATAACAGTTTTTATACTTACGTGTATCTATGAAGCTCTGCTGATGTATGCTGAGCCCCAGGTGTGTCCTAAAAACGCCGTTGTCCTCTCCACATGCATGTGTTTACAGTGTGAAGAGAATAACCCTAACCCCCCAAAATAAGCGAGCTACGTCATGGAGCCCATCATAGGCAACATTGGAGACCAACGGCAAAGGCAGCACCCACTGCCGGGGGCAAGTGCAGAGGCACAGCCCGCAGCACAGGGAGCAGCTGCAGCCTGGCTGCAGCCGAATTCACACCAGTTGTCATCTGGGCAGCAAACGCCACCAGCACAGAGCTGCTGCCTGGGGCTGGAGCACGTCTGAGGTCCAGGTTGCATGAGTGTGACCATGAGGACTACGAGAGACCCTCATAGGAGACCAGAGATCCCTGTACTGACTGCATTTTGCTTCTGTGTAGATAAAAATATTAGTTTGAGGCAGTGGCAGCATTTGCATCTTGATTTTGTGCTCATCTGCTTGGAATCAAGAGAAATGACTCCTGGTGGGAGTCAAAGTGGGTAGCTTGGCATTTGGCCCCCATGCCTTTGGCTTGATTGTGTGCCCCACAAATGAAAAGGTGAGCTGGGTCATCATTCTGCTTTTTGATGTACCAGGTTTTGATGATGCTGTTTTTGTCAGCCACACGGGTCTGTACCAACAAACACCATCACTTGTGACTGCTCATGGCGTAATGTAACACGTGCTCTACATGCAAAGAGCAAAGATCCCTTTTTTTCCCCTGGAGACATCTGAGCTCAGCTCCTAGATGCAGCATTTGCTGTTCTGCACCCCTTACAGCCACCTGCAGTGGCTCTCCGGCACAGTGCTGTGTCTGCTGAGCCGGTGCCTCTGCGTGAGAGTTTAGCAGGATAAAAAAGTGGTTTGCTGCAGGGGCAACACCGCTCCTCTGTCCCTCAGGCATCCTGGAGGGAGTTGTCTGACACACCTGACAGCCTCCATTGCAAGCGGAGGGGATTGCTTGGTATTTCCAAGGGCTGCTGGCTTTCCATATAGCCGGGTCGCTGCGTGCACGGGGTTTTGAGCAGTTATGGTTCATACTCTTGAGAATGACAAGGGTTACTTTGCACTAATCCCTGTGCTGTCAGGGCTGCAAGATCACTCGTGAACAGTGTCCTCCTCCGCACAGCCAGAGTTCAGTGTGCTCCCAATACTGCCCTGGTCCCACGTGAAGATGGTGTAGCACAGCCATAGCTTTTCCTCATGTCAGTATGAATATATTCATGCTATGAACCAGGGCTGTACTGCTTTTGCATCCTTGCCTGGCTGGTTACGGTGCTGTAAAAGATGAATGGCTCTACTGGGGTTATACTGGGGTGATGCCGGGCAGGGGACAGCAGGGATTGCTAATTCTGGATACAAATGCTGGAGATGAGCAGAATTAATGGAGCACTACACCCTGCACTTATCAGGGGAGAGGTGGGAACAGCAACAGGCTTATTGTGCATTTCAATTCTGAACAGAGTCTGTACTAATCTCCTAGAATCTGAAACAAGTCATAACCTATTTTTTAGGGATTTTCAACAAGCATCTTTCATTAAAAGTGCCCGCATGGAAAGTAAATCTATTAATCTCCTCTAAGTTTTCCCTCTTGCTGTTTGATATGGGCTCCTGATTAATGGAAGGGAGGCTGGAAGGTACCTAAAATTTCTTACTAGTTTTCCAGCAGTTTGTGGTCTGGATGTTTTCCCTCGTGGCTTTGTGGAGGGGAGGAAAGCCTCAACTGCTGCAGGCTCTCAGGTCACATTCCAATGGGACATGGGTCTTGCTGTCCCCTGTGTCAGGCTTTGAATTGTCATGTGAATAAATAGGTGTAAAATATTAGTGCTTCCATTCAGGAGCAAATTCTATTTTCTTTGCATGGACAAAGGTGACTTCCTCAGGGAGGCTGATGTTTTATCCCTACACATTCCCTGTCCCTGCATGCACATCCCATCCCACCCATGCAAAAAGCCCTTTCTTCCCTCACTTATCCATTGAAGAAAAGCTTCGGCAGTGTGTACAACAGTGATTAAGCCTTTCTAACCACAACAGACTTTTTTTGGTGAGAGCTCCTCTTCTCCAGCAGCCTTTCCAAAGGATCTGCAATGAATGCAAGGAACCTTGGCAGGAACGGGGTTTTCACTGCTTTTTTTTTTACGCAGCGTCTGCCACGTTGAGGCTCTTGGGTCTGATCACAGTACAGCTAATGCAGGAAAAATAAAGCTGCTCCTAAGACAGACTGACTGACAAGCTTGTCATGATGATAGTACACATATTTGAAATATTATGGCTGCGCTCCTGAAAACCATAGCTAGGGTAAGCTGTTTCCTTGAGTGCATTTGGTAAAAATAACACCTGCTTTGCAGACAGTGGATTTGACAGCTGCGAAGATGTAGCGTAGGCATCTCCAAAAGCATGATATATTTTTGCTTTGTGCCCCAAATAACAATAGGATTTGTTATGGAAAAAAGACAGGATGACATGTGAATTCCTAGGTACAAGGGTGTCCTGGTTTCGGCTGGAAGAGTGTTGATTTCTTCATAGTAGCTAGTAGGAGGCTGTGTTTTGGAATTGTGCTGAGAAGAAGGCTGATAACGTGCTGATTTTAATGGTTGTTGTCAGGACAGTCAAGGACTTTTCAGCTTCTCTGCTGTGCCAGTGTCTGCAGGGGCAGGAGAAGCTGGGAGGGAGCATAGTCCGGAATTACTGGCTTAGGATTCCACCTTAGGTTTAGGTTTGAGACCTAAATTTGACAATGGTCTATTCCATATCATGCATGTCATGCCCAGTATACAGATGACGAGCTATCTGGAATCTCTCTCTCTGGGCTGGAATCCACATGCTGGTTGTCACATTGACTGCAGGAAATGGTGCAATTTCTTCTCACTCCTAAGAAAACCACTGAGGTATGGACCCTTCCTTAACTGGTTTGCCTTGGTGGCTAATCACCTTAACCACGAAAAAATTGTGTTCTGTAGTTGGTTGGTAATTGTCTGGCTTTAAATTCCAGCCACTGGTTCTGGTTTCATGTCCTCTTTCTTCTAAGGATTTCCTTCCTTTAAAGGTATTTTTGCTGTGTGATCAAACCAGTTTTTGATCTTTTTGGTGAAGTCAAACAGATGGAGCTTCTCGATTCTCGTACTAGTTAGGCTTCTTTTTCACTTCTCACATGTTTCTGTAGTTTCTCACTAAAACTTCTTCCATCATTAAACATCTGTTCAAAAATGTTGGCAGTGAGAATGGCATTCAGTATTTTAGTTTCCCTACCTAATCTCACCAATGATATACATATACAGGTAAAAATTTCCTCTCTGGTCTCATATTTTACCATCCTTTTGTGAGTCTTTTTTTCCACATTGTTTAAGAAATACAGTGTTGAGCTATTTATTCATTGCACATTATAAATTCTTGTCAGAGTTGAAGTTTTACAGGACACAATCACCTATTCTTTAGATTTGCCCTGATAGTTGTGTTACAACCTTTATGCATTGAGTTTTGTTTTATTTATTTTTATTTAGATAAAGCACATTTTGTATAAACAGATACAGCTTACCAAGAAATCCTGACACCTCTGTACGCTATTGCAAGTGCTGTTGCTGTTCCGGTCCTCCCAGATTTCGTCTGCAGCCCCCATCCTTCATGTCTCTCCTGAAAATGAGAAGATCATTTAAATTTATGAGCTGAAAAATAGTGGCAACAATCAAGATGCCATCATAGACAGTAGTTCTTAAATTATTTTGATAGTGTTCATTGGTGAGCTAAGGAGTTTAGCTGATAGAGGACAATTGAATGCACTATAGTGATGCTCTTTTAAGTGTTATCATCACATGGTATGCTCTAACTTTGTTAAAACTTTGCATAAAGAATGGTATGGAACATTAAATAGATTAAAAGCTATCTGGCTAATCTTAGAAGTAAGTTAATATTTTCAGTTAGGAATTATCAGCCAATTTTTTCATTTGGCGTTATACCTCTTCCCAAGGTGTATCCCTATATTTGTCACGGGTTCATAGAGCTATCACAAACTGAGGAGAAAATATAAGTGGATGGTGAAAAATATACAGATGACACAGTGACTGTTGGCATGACAGTAGGGCAGGCATGTAATTTGTATAACATGACCTTAATCACTCAATAGCTTGAACATAATTAAAAAAATATTTTAAGGCAGTAAAAGTAAACTTATAATTTTAGGATTAAAGAGTGTATACCATGGTGACAAAACAAGGGACTGGATCCTGTAAAAAAACAAGTTTCCAAAAATGTGAGAGAATTAGTGAAGTCCTCAGTGAGTCAGTAGGCAGTGTAAGTGTTTCAGGTGAGACACAGAAAAAATTTAGATGCTTGAGTTAAAAACTGTGATTCTGACTGCCCTCCTTAGCACATAAACAGCATTTTGTTAACTGGTAAAGTTCTTGACTTTTTTACTTAAGATATAACTGTCCTAGGGTGAGCATAGAAGAATGACTGTGTCAGGCAGAGCATCACCCAGGCCTGTATCCCACCCCCAGCAGAAATACTTCCAGTGATACTTCCTTGCTTTGCAGTGGTCTGTGATTTGGGACCTTCTGAAGCCAGAGGGAGTGTCTTTGTGTCAAATGACCCATACAGGGTTCTTCTACCATGTTCATGTCTGCTTGCCCTTGAAAACTTCTGTACCTACAGCATCCTGTTGGCCAACCACAGCTTAATGACTTGCCGCATAAATAATAACCTCCGACCTACTTGTTTCATTCAACTGGTCACAGTTCTTGCATGGGAAGGGTTGTTCTTGCTCCATGTACCACTCACACAGACCTCTACATTCCCTCTTGCCTGGTGTCTTCTGTAATCCCCATGTTTGGAACTGAGACAAGTTCCTTCACAAGGAGCTCCCTCGCACAGTGCTCCCTGAGCATCCCTAACCCTTGGGGAACATCTACTCTAACAGGATGGGGCTCTGTACAAAATCAGCAGTAAATTATTTCTTTTGAAAAATGGCTGGGAAAAGTAAGATGTTGTGCAATGTCTTGCTGCTTGG
The DNA here is from genome assembly GCF_000699245.1 of Pterocles gutturalis. Classification (NCBI taxonomy): domain Eukaryota; kingdom Metazoa; phylum Chordata; class Aves; order Pterocliformes; family Pteroclidae; genus Pterocles; species Pterocles gutturalis. The sequence goes on from NW_010120685.1 coordinate 41,565, forward strand.
GAAGTGGAGCAGAATAGGGAACAACCTAATTTGGTTCCTATCCCAGCCCTTTGACAAAGTGCTCCAAGCTTTTACGTTATGTAGGATATTGCCTCACTGCATCCTGTTGTGTTTTATGAGAAGGGTCAACCTGCTCAATTCTTGAAGGTCAATCATGCTCACCTTCAGGGTGATGCTCAGGGCTGTGGACCTTGAGTTGGGTCCTGTGGGCCGTGCATCAGGAGCTGGATGTGAGGGAAGGGGACTGTCCTCTATATGGACAGGTTTAAGTAGCTTAAGTGCATGTAGTGCTTTTGATGACCTTTAGGTTGCTGAAATGAAGATCACTGGCTTGATGCAATGTGCACGTTGGCATTGCTGGAATGACTTCATAAGATATCAGTTTTGCCAAACCACAGGATTTTGGGCTGTAGCTCTTCCTGTCCCATGCAGATCAACAGACTGTTCACTCGCTGGTGGTGAATTGATGCCTTCCCATGTTCAGACTCAAGGCTGTCACATCCCATAGCACTACCTCCATAGCTCCTCTTGATGCACAGGCTCTCATGTCCTAAAATAAGAAACAGCGAGCAGTTCCTTGCCCTGGACTGTGTGGGGGAAAGTGGAGCCTTTGTATGAGTAACCTTTGTATGTTGAAGGTTAATTTTTCAATTTGAAATGATGACATGAATATTGGTAGAGTTAAAAATACCATTTAGGTTAATTCTTCTTTTTTGAAACCATGACTCTGGAGCCTGCCTGGTCATACCAACAAGATATGAAATTAAATTAACAGATACCAACAAGACACTAATTTCATGATTTCTGTTATTTTGAGCCCATAACTGTTGCTTTACAGGTAGCTGTGAATTCACATACAAAATACACAGAGGTTAATTAATGATCTTATTGTTATTTACTCTCATAATTATCAAAGTACCTGGGAACCTCTGTCAAACACATGGACTTTGTAGTTCTTGCTGCTGAATACACAGAGTTGGGGGAATTTACTAAGAGCTTGCAGTCTAAGACTAAGGAAACCTGACATGTAGATGAGAAAATAAAAAGAAACATTTTTAGCAAACACCTAGGTGAAAGTAAAGAGCTAGAGCCTCCTTACAAATACTGTTCTTCTCCTTTGGCAGAAGAGTCCTCTACTTTACTTGCAAAGCTGGCGGAAGTTGCAAAGTAATGATGCCAATACTCAGTTTCCTTGGCTGCTATTCATTGTGACTGTGATCTCTGCATGGTTCTGAGGTCAGATCTCCTGCCACAGGATGTTGGGAACTGACTCTTCCACTGCTTTCTTCCTTGATGGGAAGTCCAACAGTTGCAATCCCATGGATCCTGGAAGGGACTCAACTTGCCAAATAACACACCCATGCTGAGATGTCACCATGTAGGCATTTCCATGAGTTAGGTGTCTCAGCACCCATTTCCTTCCGTGGAATAATAAGGCAGCAGACCAAATGTAGGTGTTTATTTGCTCCAGGGTGGATTGAAAAGCCCTCCAAACTTGAGGAGAACAGTTAAAGAGTTGAAGGCGGTACTGACACACAAACTGCAATGGCTTACTCTGCAGTCTGAGTCCTACCCTGGCCTTGTAAACCCCCCATGATGCCCACAGAAAGAGATAATCACACCAGAGGGGGATTCCTTGAGGACACCTACTTATCATGGCCAAAAGAGAGTTGGGATGAGTGCTAGCAGCACTTTCAATAGCAGTGAGGGGGGTTTTGCTGTGAGCACCATGGTGTGAAAGCAGGGCAAAGATGGCACTTGTGGTTGATCAGGCTGAGGAAGCGGACCCCAAACATGAGCAAAAGTTCCTGAAGGGACCTTGCAGAATGGCTTTATGGTAACAAGACCTTGTTAAAGGACTTCATTTCTCTAGGATGACATTCAAGGGCAATTGTCTGCAGTCAACAGCTTCTTCTCAAGCTTGCATGGGAAGCAACCAAACAGCATTGCCGCTCTGCTAGTTCTTGCCATCATTCTTCATCCTCACCTGTCTGCTAGATAAAGCAGCAGTGTCCTTAAAATTACAATGAGCAATGCAGGTGGAGTATACTTGTATTTCAAGGCAGACAAGAAAATTTATGCTTTTGGACAATTCTCATGGCAGACCACTGCAGTATTTATGTAGCTTTGATATATAAGTTTGATTGTTACAAACTAGGCAGTGAGCACATTCAGAGCTCTCGTTTCAGTTGACAGCAGTTCAGAACTGCTCCATCAGCAGCTCCGGCAATTTTGCTGCAGCAATGACATGCCAGCTTAAATTGAAAGGACTGTTCCCAGCTGAAGCCTCTTGGAGTTGGACTTCCATGGGAATTATTTCTGAGCAAAATCTGTGGAGAACCCCCTGACTCTCATTTATTTTAAGTAATAATAAAATAAAATGTCATTTATTTTAAGCAATACACTACACTTCCAATGAAAGTTTTGTCTGTACGTACCAGCAGCTTGATCTAGTCTAATGCTGAGCTAGGAAGTGTCCCTCTGAAACAAGTGGTATGACACTTCTTGGGCATCTTTAAACATCCAGAAGACCCAAGCCATGATGTGAGTTACCTGACCTGACAGCAGATGGAGACAAGAAACAAACTTTGTGCGGTGAGCTGCCATGCTGTGGGCTGCAGCAGCTGAGCTGACTGGTGAACTGGCTCCTGTCTCATCGTGACTTGTTCCTCATGGTGTTTTTTCTTCATTAAGGTCTTCCATAAGCCTTTCTATTTGTTAAAAAATATCTCCAGTTTTCAGGTATGCTCTGCCTTATTTCCCTGATACAAGGTCCAGTGCTTTGGTTTCGGAGCTTTTTGGAGCAAGGAAGCCCCTCCCTGGTTCA
>NW_010120685.1:44406-45143 GCF_000699245.1 Pterocles gutturalis
GCACTTCCTGCAGACTCATAGACATGGCTTTGGTGTTACTGGTCCTGAAGTGAGGGACCTAAAAGATCCCCACAGCCCTAAAAGAAGCCAGCCATTTATGGTGTGCTCTGTTGTGGCTGGGCATGTGTGGATGTGCCTTGGCTTTCTGGGTGGCTTGTGAGGAGCTCCATGGAGAGCACAGCCCTCGGGTACCAGCCAAGGGGCCAGGAACAGTGCTGGGAGATGTGGCTGATGTTGAAGCCATGCCTCAGGAGCACCTCTAGCTTGCAAAGTCCAGATCAGCAGCGATGACTGAAGTATTTGGCAGCACCCAGCAAGACTGCAGGGGTGCCCAGGTGCCCTGCACGTGAAAGAAGCAGACTAAAGGAAACAGCTATTTTAAATAAACCTTCCCAGTGTCATCTGCTCTTCTCCCAGCAGTGCCATTCAGCCCAGGGCGTACAGATGAGGGAGGTAGATGGCTGGACAGGATGGTTGGATCACATTGAATCTTTCACAGACAGACAGGTATTTACACAACCTCTCCGGAGCTGGAAGGAGATGGACTGTTGCCTCTGTGACTCCTTTTGGGGCTAGGGAGGAGATTAGCCTGCAGTGAGGCTGTGTTTTGATGAACCAATACTGTAGCTAGGCTAAATGACTCCAGCACAAGTCGCTTTGTCTGATGAATTTATCTTGTGGTGAGATTAACTACTGATTAGATTTTGTCAGGACCTGGAAAGAGGGGGATTTATAGG
>NW_010120685.1:45174-67771 GCF_000699245.1 Pterocles gutturalis
TGAAAAACACTGCACAAGGAATTATGTGCAGGAATCCTGATATTGATGTAAACCCTTAATTCTCTACTCTTTCCATTAAAAACCTGTCCTAAGGACTGCACAGTGAATTGATTAATAGGCCAACACTTTATTTTTGTGCAGTGATCATAGAAAGGGTAGCATTGGGTTGGTTTCCCAGTTGCATTAGGCAGAAGACAACTGCATCGGTGCAGCATGTGTGCAGAAGTCTTCAGGCATGCTGGACCTGTCAGGCAGAGTCATGTGCCTGTAAATCTCATCTGACAGATAACATATCACAGCATCAGCAGCACCAGGAAAAAAAATTATAGAACAGCCAAAGTGTGAAAAAGCAAAGGACACAAACATTCAGCAGCATTCAGCCAGGAAGCCGAGTGCATGGGAGGATGGACCTTAGGGAACACAGGAGCAGAGACCAGCTGCAGCATGGAAATCTGATTCAAAAGCTAATAAATCAATAACTTTCTCCACCAGTGGCTGGCACACTGGAGTGAAGACAGGGCCAAGGTAGTGCTTTCCTGTCCCCAGCCCCATCCCACCCTCTGCTGCTTCCCCTGCCTACACCAAGAGGAGCATAGCTTGGTGGCATCCCTCCAGCAGGCTCCATCCCTTGTCGCTTTGGCTGCATCCCAGCAGGACAGACATCCCGCCGGCTGCATGAGAATGAAGGCTGGACTGTGATGCGAGCTGTGCCCTTTTACCAAATGACAAATGGTGGCTGTCACTCTCTCCATCGATAGCAAGCCCGCAGTAGCTGTCGGACACATACCGTTTTGTAAATCTGATTGTGTTTACACTAACAGTGTTTTATGAGCCTCATCAGGTTGCAATGAAAATATTCCTGCAGCAGCTGCTCCCAGAGGAGTGACATGGTGCAGAGGCCATGAGCACCCAGCAAACACAAGCTGTAAACAAATTTCAGTTCATGCATGTGCTTCAGGCAGGAGCCAGAAAATAGAAGTGTGCCAGGAATTAGACAAACCAGCTTGAAGACTTTGGTAAGAAACTTCAACGGCCATAATATCTTGGAAGTTAGAATAGACATATAGGTTTCAAAGTAGGCAGTGTATCTATCTGTTTTCTTACAGAAACAGCACCTCACTGAGGAAAGGGAACTGACCAGCTGGCATGAGATTTTGTCTAAGATCCTTCACCACATGCTTGTTGCTCATGAAGCAAAGAGCCTGTGTTACCTGTTGTACAGGTATGGTTATCCTGCTGTGGTTAAAATGGACTTTAGTTGTTGCATGGCCACCTCATCTTTGGGTGTGACAGTTGGGGTTATGATAAGGGAACAGCCCTGGAACAGGTTCTCCCCAGTGTCCCCCAGGGCTGACCCCAGGGCACCAGCTGAATGTGCATAGCATGGGCTGTGCCCCCCACCCAAGCCCACACCTCCAGTGTGTTTCAGCAGAATCTTCTCTCCAGCCCACTGCTGGCACAAAAGCAAGATAAACTTTCAGAGCGAATCTTATAATGAGAAACAAAAGAAAATTCCAAGCCTACTGTATAAAATTTTGAATTCCACTTTGTTTAAAGCTTTGTTTAAAGCATAACAACAGCATTGTTTTCCCAGTGGCAAAGCTCCATCTGGTATTTGAAGACTAATAGATGTACTTCAGATGTAGACATTTCTCCCCCGAGACCAGACCAAATCCTCCTCTCTAAGTCATATCATAAATCCAGGCAAATGGTAGTGCTTAGTAGGTTTGAGCTAGGTCCATGGTATTAAACTGCGAGGAAATCCTGAGGGTGTGATGCACCATCCATGCAGACTGTGCTGCGTGATGGTAGTAATCATGTCAAACTACCTCCCTGAGCTGGGCCCCAAACGTTTTGGGGAAAAGAAGAAAATGCTAAATCAAAGCTTGTCTTTCCTATACTCCAGTCAGAGGTGAGGTGAATGCCCACCTACCATAGGGTAGATCTTGGTCTCCCTCTAGTGTTGGACATACCAACAGCAACGAAAAACCTCACTCCAGCTTCATACTTCCATTGTTTGCCTCCAGCACTGGCCTCATGCTATGATGGCCCAGGAGGGCTCTAGCCCTTCACCCAGCACAGCCGGGGTCTCCTCACAAAAATACTTCTTGACATCTTTCCACTACACGCCAGTGTGCATAATTCCCAGTGCTTAGCTCATGGGGTAGCCTGCAACACAGAGCCTCCTCTTAACGTGTTCTGGTTTACCAGCACAATAATACTTCATCTTCAGATTGCTGCATCATGCAGGAGAGAGAGACATGGGCTTCTGCCTTTCCTTGCTGGATAGATGTCATGGAGGAAACCCACCACTGCAGCCCCACAGTACTTGTCACCTCAGGGAAAGGCAGAGATAACTGTGACACATGTAGAGTTGTGTGGCCTTGGGGACATATCCACACGGCCAGCGTATGTGCTCTCCAGGAGCATCTACCTCCAACATTGAATGCTGGAGAAACTGAAGGTCTTAAAGCAGCTGCTCTGAAGTCACTCGAGGTAGGAGCACACTTATGCAGTTGCACGGGGTCCTGTGGAAGTGATGTCGGGCAGCCTGGGAGGCTCAGAGTACCCGCAGTCTCTGGCTTTCCGTTCTGAAGTAGCTCAGAGCATATTTACCTCAGTGAAGCCCACAAGGGTGCACATGAAGATTTTGGGCCATGTGTTGCCGACCAGTTTCATTGATAATCATGAGCCAGATGTGTGAGGACTCCATGGGCTTGGTAACATGAGCCATAATGTCTCCTAAATTTCACAGCAAGCTCTTTCAAGCCTGTCATTTTTCAGTGACATTGTCTCTTGTAGTGCCTCTAATTTTCTATGCGGAGCTTCATTGCAGGACGTGATTAAAATTAGGAAGCTTCTGAAAGTTGTGCTCTTGAGAGGAACAGGCAAGGGGAAGATGCCCTGAGCAATGCATCAGCACTGTTGGGAGAGCCATCTGGGAAAATAAATGAATAACGCTGTTTAATTATCTGAGACATATTTTCAGCCTTTTTTCTTTTCTCTATATATCTTTGAATTTTTAATGCTTTTGGCTAAAGAGTTTCTTAGTAGAAAGATATCAGTGAAGTTGGTAAAAATAATTGGATGCCCACCTTGAAATGAGAGCTGAAGTGGATATGGTCTTGCACCTAAACAGCTTCAAGCCAGGAATACAAAGGTGTGCTGTAAAATTAAGAGGGATTTTATAATCTGGAAAATTCAGAAAACGAACAATGAAGTTTTTGTGGCCTGAACCTGCTGGAGACATTCAAAGCCCGCCTGGATGCGTTCCTGTGTGATCTGATCTAGGTGTCCTGCTCCGGCAGGGGGATTGGACTAGATGATCTTTCGAGGTCCCTTCCAATCTCTAACATCCTGTGATTCTGTGATTCCCCTGCCACACAACTGATTTACCATGGCAATAGCACTGATTTTTCCTTATTGCCTTTCTTGCAGTCAGACTGCCAAATAAGAGGGCATTTGAAAGTTAGCAATTCTGTAATTCTCGTAGTTTTTATGTACTGATATTTTGAATGTTCAAACTGTAAGCATAGCTCTAAATAGACCTCAAATGCTAAATTTTTAAATCAGCTCTAGTGTCAGGAGTTGCTAAAGGCACTGACAGTAAAAATTAATAAAGCTCATGTTTAAACTCCTGAGTAGCAAAATTAGAGTTACTCCAAGGAAGGACAGCACTCAAGACATATTTAAGGTGCTCATATATTTATTGAACATTCCTCTTTGCCTGATGGTCTATCACATTTTTCCTGTGGTTCCTTTCTACTGAAGAGAAGATGCACAAAGGGGTGTTCAATACCCAGAATTACTTGTTGAGACGGTTTCCCCACGAACTGAAATATTAAAAGAGGAAAGTGTGGTACGTTGGAGAGTGTCTTCAGCACCAAGCAAGCTGCCTTAGCTGTGGCTGTGCCAATAAACTACTCGTGGGTGTTTTTAAGAGCTCCTGGTTTTGACAGAGAAAGCTGGAAGATAAGTATGACGTTTCACAACAGGGTCAAGCTGTTCTCTGTCAGAGTGAAACCGAGGCCTTTCAAAACCCCTCATGACAAGGCACGCCAAGTTTAGACCAAATGAAAAAGATGGTGAAAACCAAAAAACCTCTTAGTTACACAGACTGCACTTCAGCTATGAAACAAACATCAACCTCCAAATCTGACAGCTATGGCAACGCTGCTGTCGTACGTGTTGAAGTAGATGATGGGTTTCAACACAGGTCACCTGGGTGTTAGCAAAATGCCTGGTGACCTTGGGATGTTGATTTTAAACCTGAGAAACCCCTTTAGCATCTGTCTTGTCAAAATACAGGGTGTTTCTCCCTACGCAGCTTTGGTTTTGAGAAGCTCGACATGGGCCCTGCTTTGATTTTGTGATTTAAGACACTCTTCTCAAAAGTATCTCAACTTTATGCCATTAATTTGTTCTCTGCCCAAATCTCCCGGTACCTTGTAAAGGAGAAAAGTGAGCCTGTCTCATTCCTTCTTCTGGTACAGCCTTGTCAGTCTTCAGACCAATCTGGGAATAAAGATTGAGAAGACACCAAATAAGACCCTGGGGGGTTGATTCAGTGCTCACCTGATGGTGCTGAGCACAAGGGCTGATGAGAGAGTTTCTGAATACAAATACTGGAGCCTTCAATACCACCTGTTGATAAAATAACAGTAAAAAACATGCTTCCACCTAATATTTCATCACTGTCAGTACCACAGTAGGGGGGAGTAGGGTGACTGAAGGCCCAGGTCCCATCCCCTGACCTATGGATGCAGGGGTGCTCGTAAACAGGGACTTGACCTTCAGATGCTGTCAGCAGCCAGCATGATACTGTTGGGACCTTCTGCCAGGAAAAGCTAGTGTGTTTGTGGATGAGCGGCTGAGTGTCTCACCAAAAGGTGGTTTTGGTGCTCAGAGGCTCATTCAGATGCTGATTCACTGCCGTACATGCTTACCAGACTTCTGAGCTTCCTGGACTTCCTAAACGGTATGTGAACCCTTCTCTTGCACATTAATTTATCCACATAAGTTTTCTCAGTTCATTAGAGGAATTAAAGAGAAGGGCAATAACATGACCAGAAGGACTGAACAGGAGGATGAAGCAGCTGATAACCCTGCCAGGAGCTCATTAGATCTGTTCCCTTAATGGCCAGATAATTAAAGGGGAAGATGAGAGTCACACAGTCAGTCCATATTTGATCAGAAGCTATGATGTTTACTCTTTGATCTTGATAAACTATAAAGAAAAACAGTTTAGGAAAAAAATGGAAAAATGTCGCCTACTAACATCAACTAGGGGACAAAGAAATGAAATGTGGATGACAGATCAAAGATGCGTTCTGTAGGAAAAAAACCAGAGTGACGTAAATCTCTGCTCTTTTAAAAGTGGGGATTTCAGTTTTTGCAGGACCCTTCAGAGAAATGTATTGGAGAATTTAGAATTGCAGAGGGGAGGAAAGAAACTAGTAAGATCTGAAATTAAAAACACAAGAAGGTGTACCCTGGAAAAGCAGTATTTCAAAAGACGGACAGAAATTGCTTTTCCTTTTATAGAAACCTGAAGTTATACAAGAAAAATTCAAATGATGAAAAATTCTTTGCTTGCAAAGCAAGTCACCTCTTAAAATGGGGTAAAGTCCATCAGCAGAGAGGCAGTGTAAGACTTCTTCTAAGCACCTCCAGCAACAGCAGTTTTCTTTGCTCTCCCTCCTTGCATGTGCCAAGGCTTGCCATCTTCAGCAGGGAGAAAGTCCCATAGCGAGCGGGCTGAGCACCGTGGCTGATCTGAATTTGTCCCGAGACAATCTATTCACTCCTATTGAAAAAAAGAGGCACGTGGACCTTGCACACCTGAGTGTTGCTGGTGGGTGAGCTGCTCTTGCAGGCACACAGACTTAGAGCCATTCTCATTTCCAGGCTGGGGCTGGCTCACCGGCAATAAGCCCCAGTGATGTGCAGTCAATGAAGCCCCACTTGCAGTGGAATGGGGGGCCTGGGCAAACGGGTCCTCTGTACCCACAGCATCTGCATGCCCGACCCTGCAAAGCACAAAAAAAAAAAATGCTGGCTATTGCTTTGGACACCACCCCTCTGTTCTTCAGAAGGTACCACCACTCTGATGAGATTGAAGGACTGGTTAAGGTTCACCTTAAAAATGGAGTTTGTTGCCATAATTTGCTTCATATTGCAAGACTGGTATCTGAAACAGCATCAGACAAGAGTCAGGGAACTCCCTAAGAAAAATGGGATGAAGCTGCTTCTGCCAAGAGGACAGAAACCATTCCAGCCCCCCTTTGGACAGCCCAGCTGCTCTGTGGCCATTACCTTCTCCAGGATCTGGAGTTTCCCAGCCAACAAACACAACCTCATCCATCATCATGGATGCTGTGGTATGGCCCTTCCTCATGGGAGGAAGGCGATGAAGAACTAGGCTCTGTCACTGCAATTCTTGCTAGCTAGCTTCTTCCTCTTCAATAAACATTAGTGATGAAGTGCCAGCTTAAACTTTGACTCCTCCAACTTTTTGTTGGTCTGTGCTCTCTTAATGTTATGTAAATGCCGATTTTGGCATTTCATAGTCTTTAGCTCAGAGCTACAATAAACTCAGACTGATCTAATAATGAATGACAAGCTTAATAATGTGGCAAACTAGGAGCTTAAGTCAGTCTCCAGGGTTTAATAAGGCTGCTAAATATGAAAACATTATTTATGTATTACAGTGCTAATAGCTTAAAATATTGGTGTGAACAGACCAGGGAGAAATGTAGTTGCTGAGAGTTTTTTCTGGTGTTTGATGGACACAAAACGGCTTGTCAGTTTATTTCCAGTACAAAGAAGTGTTAGGTTTCTTTTATACTAGAATAACTCTATTGACTTCATGCCATTTGCTTTATGTTTGCTGGTTTTGTCACTTGTGCATGTTCATTGTTCTGGTTTGTTTGGTCAAGGAAGACAGGCAAGGTGTGGGATCACTGGTTTATGGAGAGATTTCAGGTGGAAGGGACCTCTGGAGGTCACCTAGTCCCAGGACACACCTGGATCAGGTGGCTTGCCCTGTGCAATCAAGCTTTGTTTGTCTCCAAGCGTGGAGATTCCCCAGTACCTCTGGGCCCCTTCATACCTTCTTTGAGAACCCTTTTTTCAGGATTTCCCACACACCAGACTGTGTTTTCTGCACCTTGTCCTATTCCTGTGCACCTCTGAGGAGAGCTTGGCTTCATCTTCTCTTCTGGCAGGGCCCTGAGTGCCCCGAGAGCTGTACCTGAGTGTAAGGGAAAAATCACTGCCCGGACCTGCCAACTGCGCTCTTGCTAATGCAACCCAGGATCCAAGAGGCCCTCTTTGCTGCAAGGATGTTTTGCTGAATCCTCTTCAACTTGGTGTCCACCAGGACATCTGTGTCCTTCTCTGCAAAGCTGCTTTCCAGCCCACTGACACCAAGGTTTTACATGAAGGAATTCTGTGAAGAATAAGTGAGAAGTGACCATTTGAGATTATATAGAATATCTGTTCCCATTTTGTTTCAGGGTGAACACCTGGCTGCCAAAAAACTCAGATCTGAGCTTGAATGCAAACTTCTTACATGTTGCTTTGGTTCTTCTGTAGCTTTACTACTACACACAGGTAAGGAGAAGGATCAGCAGTCAAGGTCAATTTAGGAGATGCAATGGTTGTTGAAAGTACCCCCAAAAACATCTGCAGATGGCTTTAATAAACACTTCTGGTGCTTGAAAAAACAGTTGTAATAAAATTATTGGTGTGTCCCAAGAAGATGGGGAGATGAAAACTAATCAGTGTTCTCTTGTCCAGAGAGAAACACTACTGGAACAGAAAAAAGTAATAAATAATCTCTTAAAATGTGCCGCTGGATCCTAAAGGGCATTCCTTCGCAGAGTAAGACAGAATGAATGGGAAGAACAGCGAGATCTTAGATTGTCTGTCAACTCACAGGAAAAAAAAGGTGAATTAATCCAGCAATCTTAAATTAAATACAGATAATATGACTGCTGGGACAATGAATGCGACAAAGTCAGAACATCTCAAGAGCTCCATTTTTTCCCAATGATGTTGGATATCTTATTGGTATGACACTTAAACACTTCCATAACAGACTCTAATACTTTCAGACCCATAATTCAGCCTCAGCTGCAGTAGACAAAGCTGCTGCCTTTTACGACAGAGCTAATAAATGAGGTTTTGCCATGTAACCCATGTCTGAGGAGGGAAGTTATAATATAATATATAATTTCCAGAATATCTACCAAATAGTCTGAAGTTGCATTGCAATAGATACAACAGGAAATCAACAGACCCTCTGCAAAATGACATTAGAGCCTTGCAGATAGAATATGTTGCAATTATAAAGCAGACACACACGCGTCACATTTCTCATGAGCATCATTAAAATTAAATTAGAAACAATGTTTCAAAGATAACAGATCATATTTTGCTTTAGATTTATCTTGCTTCTCTGGGGCTTAATAATTTCCAGAGACAAAATGTCTCAGATCCACCAAGCTTTCTATAGTCTGTCCTGTGGTACCCAAGAGTCTGGTCTGAGTCACTGACTGCATGTTTTGGGTCATAACCTTTTTCTCTTTTTCTTTCAGACTCCGTCACAGCAAAATCAGCCAGGGGTGAGCAGCTGTGATCTTGTAAAAGTGAATGCAAATGGCCACACAGATATGTGTATGACCCCTCACGAACTTGCAGTCGGTGGCTACACAACACACGTGTTGGTGTTTCTGCTTTAACCTCTGCCATTGAGAAATCTCCCCGTCCAAGCAGAGAATCCAGGTAACAGTGATTTCTGTCTTCAGACAATAGAGCCTGTCTTCAATGCAATGTCTTCAAGTGCAGAATTAAAAAAGCAGAAGGATGATTTAGACCAATGTTCACCAGCTACACATCTCAATGGCTTGGCACAGAAAGAACTTCAGTTAGGGCTGATTTCAGATGTTGAAATAGAGGCAGGTAAAAAAAAAAAAAAAGTAAGAGAACCTTGTGGAAATTAAAATGAAAATGAAACTCCAAGGAGTTATATTAAATAATTGTGAGACTGCTAAAGAAATTAGGGAAGTGAGTTGGAGGCATTTGCAAAAGAATTTGGGGGACTGTTGGACCAGGACAGTCGATGGGGTGTTACAGCACAGCCCTGGAAAGCACGAGGGTGTGTCGCAGCTCAGCACCCAGTTGTGGATAAACATGCTGCCCTGGCTCAAGCCTCCCTGGGCTGAAGGGCCACATCCAGGCACGTGTCTAAAGAACTGTCTCCAGGTGCAGACAGCATGAATAATCATTATTCCACAGGAGGGGGAATCCATAAGAAAGGATGCAACTGCTGAGAAAGAGTATTTGGGCTCAACTGCCTGTTACCAAAATGCAGAGTCTCAGTGGGGCTCAAGCCCATTTGGGGGGTGTCCTTGTGGGGCCAAATGGGGTGACTTCAGATAGCCCCACAAAAGCAGGCTCTGATCTCCTCCGCATCCTGGCTGGCTTGTCTCTCTTTCTCCAGCCTGGGAATGGGATGTGGAACAGAGGGGCAGGGAGGCGTGGCCACCAGCCCTGGGAAGGCTGGAGGTGTTTGCAAGAAACTATTGTGATTTTTGCATTTTCCTTTTAAAGGCAGGTCATGAGTGTGGTCTTTGCAAACATTGTCAATTTGATTGCCAAGTGTTAATCAGACCCTGAACAGAAGAAAGTCTTTAAAAAATTGCTTCTAATACATTTTCTTCCACTTTATTGGATATTTCTGACAAAGTCCATCTTCAGTAAAAGGCAAGCAAAATTCAGGAGTTGATTACATATATTTTTTGTCCTTAGAAACAAGAATATGGAATAAAGATGGAGGGATATGAAAAATAAATGAGTGTATAGACTTGATAACACAACAGAACTAGAGGCAGTATAGGTGCAGCCTTTTATGGGTAACGCTTGAAGCAAGGAAAAGTGAGTGCTTTTTATTTCATTGACAAAGACTTTTTCTGGCTCCAAGTTACATATCTAATAAGATATTGTTTTCCAGTCTCCAGTTTATTAGTCCCTCTCTGCTCACTTGTGCCACGTTCATGCTGATGTAACATTGCATTTCTGCCTTCCTTTCCTGCTTTATATCAGCCTGAAATTCTCTCAGTCACCTTAGATGTAGGTTTTCCAGTCTGCCCTCCAGGCTCAAAGCATCAGTGACATCAAAGCAATAAACCTCCTCTTTCTTACAATAGGGAAGCTAACATGGGTTTTTTGGTTTGGCCCTTGCTAATGGGCTATTTGTCCTCTCAGTCTTTCCTTGGAACCAGAAGCTTGTGTCCTCTTGAACTGCATGCCAACACATCTCCACTGATGGCTCTGGAAATGTTTATGGACCAGTCTGAATGTCACCTCCCTGCCACCGATTCCCAGAGAGAGGTCAGCCAGCTCTTTGTTGTCCCTGCTACCCTCCTCTGCTGTCACTCATTGGTAAGGCACAGCGACTGTTGCTTCCACATGAAGCATCTCCTTCAAAATGATTCCTTCTTTCCAAATTTAAAGTCACTGTATTAGCATACCTCCTGTTTCACACAGGTGATCACTCAAGACATGTGCTACAGGGTTTCAGGAGTTATATTTATGCCCACTCTAGGTTTCTGTCTCCTTCAGAGCTTTATGATCCTTTCCTACAGGTCACATTTCCCCATCTCCTGCACAGCTGGGCTCTTGCGCTAGAAGCCCTTCTCCTCCCTCCTGCTGCAGAGAGAGTCACTTGCACTAATCTCACTGTAAAAGCTCATTTCTAATTCCATTTTTGCAGCCCAGCTGATAAATACTGTAATGTTTAAGTGCCTACCAGCCATTTGGTCTGCAATGGTTTATTAATCAAGCTTTATCACTTGAAGTAAGAGGCTTAGCTTGTGCACACAAGGGCTGCGATATTCAGCACAAGCAGGCAGGGACGCTGTCCTTCATGCAGATGTCACAAGAGCTGTGCTCAGAAAGTGCGTGCATCGCTAGCAGGTATCTGATCAAATCAAGTTTTACTTACTTATTCTCTCTGATAATTCTTATCACTGCTTCTGCTTTAAACTGGAATCACAGGTAGCATCTGTCATGCTATTTTGGTCTTGTGTCATTAGATTTGGTGTGGAGGAGAAATATGAAAAATTATTGAATGCCTTGCTTGTCTGTTGGAGGTTTTCTCCCCCACTTACAGCATGGCCGGACTACAACTTCAGAACGTTTGAGGGGGGTAAGAAGAAGAAACAGCTGAAGAAAGAAAAGAAAAGAGCAGGGTAGCTGTGGCTTCCTAGGCTGGATTCCCACCCACCCGCGAAGGACTGTCCTCATAGGGTGACCCCATCTCTGCTCGGTCAGGATCCCGTCTCCTGGTGGACCAGCAGTTGGCACTTCTGTGGCCAAGCAGGAACTTCTGGGAAGACCTGGAGGAGGAGGCTGAGACGTGGTAATCTCAGACAGCAACTCTTGTTTCCCTATACAGCCAGCAGAAAGGAGGAGATGCTTCCAGAGAGAAACTCCTGTGAGTACTCTGACGCTATCCCGGGCTATGGCGGGTGCTCTCCTCTCTCCACAGCCCATAAGGGAGGCTGGCTTAGGAAGAGGTATCTTGGGTTTAGGTGCTTCCATGGGGCACCTTGAACCCTACCCTGCATGCCACAGGGTGGGGAGGAAATGCATCAGTATTTGGGGTGGGATGGAGCTGCTGTCTGAATGTGTTTTCTTACTATTTCTGAAACTAGCTATTATACCAGAGCAAGTTTATTGTATTCTCATGGAGGTGCTCAGATGTATCAAAGATGGCTGAGGTGTGCCATGGAGGGATGTGCCTGGGCTCTCTTTTCAGCAGCTTCAAGGACTGGACTCCCCTGAAATCCATGGCCTTTGCCCACCTACTCCAGCTCCAATACAGCTCCCATTTCTGCACAGTTACTTTCCTTTTCTCCCACTAAATGTTTTCAGAGGTCTCACTCACATTTCATTCATTAGAATGTCCCCTTCTTCCCTTCTGCCTGGCAAAAGCACAGATACTGCTCAGGGAACCGGCTGCCTCGCTGTTCAATCCCCCATCAATACATGTAGCTTTGTCATTTGACCTTTAAGACATCTCCTCTCCTGGTTACCATTGCCCTTTCACAGCCGGCATCTGGCTGGAGACGGAGCAGGCAAATGCGCCGATAGCAATGCGAGTACCCAGAGGAGCCCCGAGGAGCGCAGCGGTGGCCAGCCTCAATTCACCAGGAAGGATTTAGGCAGGGTTTCTATTACTGTGCAAGGTATGTAGGAATAAACGGCTGCTGGAGTTGATTAAATGCCAGCACGAATCCCAAAAGCCATTAGCTGCGAGTGGAGGCTGTCACTGTGCCAGCAAACACTGTTCCCCAGCACATGGGGGTCCGAACTCTTCTCTCCTGTGAGGTGGAGAGGAAGAACAGGGGGGCCAAAGCCATGCATGGGAAGGTGAGAAACACCCTGTCACAGGGGTTCAGCATGTTTTGACTTGATCTGCTGGAGCACAATAGCTGCCGTGCACCAACCATGTTAGCAGGAGCCTGAGCCCACCCAGCTTCAGTGTCCCCACTCCAGGAGCTGGGGGGATTTGTCTGTTCATAGGCTGCACCCAAGCAGAGCAGTCCCCCGCAGTGGTGGGCAGGGGTGGGGTGCAGGAGGAGTGCAGACCCAACATGGGCTTTGTCCATCTCCTCTTCTCCATCCTTTAGCTTCTACTGTTTTGGGGTGAATGGAGAATGAAAGAAAATGTCTAAAAAGGATTATCTTCCAGCCACACAGGTAAGGCAGGGGACCCAAGCTGCTGGTCCTGCCGCGAAAAAACAAGAATTCCCCCAAGGAAATGGGAGAGATTGGCCCTTACTCAGTTCCAGCTTTAGTATTTTGGCCATTCTTCAAAAGAGCTCAGATAGTTTAAAAATTGTAACACTCAAAGTTGAGCCAAAAGGACTAGATTATCCATCTTGCTTGTATGTCTGGGACTTTTGAACAGCAGCTAGTCAGGGTCCTGACTAGCTCACCAGCTCATTTCCTTCTCTGTCTTCTTTCCAAACAGGCAGTGCCATTCTGTTCTTACCGAATTTATCTTAAAAGAACTGGTCACCTCAGGAATGGTCCCTGACCCATTTTTTAAACCTCTGCTTTTTTTCTGCAGGCAGAAGAAAACCTCTGGGGTTTTAGATTTTTATCTCACATCGCAAGTTGTCTCAGAGCTGTATGGTGAGGATGGGTGGGATGCAGCACACAGGTTCAACCAGGCAGTGAGGGGACTCTGCTCCCTTCATCTCATGCTGGACTCTGATGCCCACCTCGTTACACAGACGGGTACAGGTGCTCTGGTCAGTGTGATGTGATGAGTGCTGTCTTAGTCAGAAAATGTTCACTGCAAGAAAAGCCATTTGAGAAACAATTTTTGATGAAAATCTCTCCCTATGGCTGTAACCACCAGAGGTGCCAGCCTGCTGCGTGGGCAATGGAAGCAATGGGATATCCCACGGTATGTATGTTGCTGATGGATCAAGCTTCTTCCACTGTGGACTGTGTTTCTGGTTGTATCAAACTGAGCCATAACATTTTAAAACCTTTCTGGAAGTTTTACATCTTTCTGGAACTTTAAAAACTTCCTGGACACATTCATACTACTAAAAGTGGTTTCCCCTCTTCCAAATAGCAAATTTCTGTACATTTTCTGTGTTGGACACCCTTTCCAAATGACAGAGGAGCCTACTAGTGCAGGAGGAGATGTTTGATTTAGAGGGATGAAACCATTTTTCTCTAATGTAGAGACAATTCTCAGCCAGCACTGCCAGAAGTAAAGCACGGGTGCTTTGGGAGGTATGCAGACCATGTTTCCATAAGGAATTAGGTCAAATCCAAACTGGAAACAGATGTGAAGTCTGGGTGGAGGTGCAGGATCCCCTTCAGCACATAGCTTCAGTCGGATGTGTGGTGGCAGAGGCCACGTTTGCCACTGGGTGCACAGATAATGTACAGGGAGAGTGGAGGCTGTGAGGAGTACTGGGGGGTCACACAGGAGCTGGGGACACATTGAGCTACTTGCTCTGGGACCAGCTCTGAGCATCTGCAGGAGGGGGTCATGCCTGGACAGGAGATCACCAGGCTGGAGCAAGGATCAGACATTGCTTCACAAAACAAGGGACACCTGATCATGTTGACAAACTTGCAGCATTTCAAAAAGCATCAGCACCTGGATTGCTGTTTCCCAGTCATCTCCTTCGCTATATTGCTGCACAGGGTGAGAGTTGCTTTTGTTAACAGCACAAGTTCCCACTAAGCAACATGAGTTTTGGTTTGTTGCTTACTCTCAAGCATGAAAATTAAAGCTAAATTGGAAAAGCAAAAGCCAGTGTAAATAGCCCCATGTCTCTAATCAAAATTGTTTTGATCAGTCTTCTCCTGAGCATTTATTTTTTAAAGGTAATAAAAAGTGATTTTTACAAGCCACGGGTCGGGTGGGTGCTGACCTGCATTCCAGCTGTTTTGCTTCTTGTGGAGTGGCCCGCACCAGTTCCTTGGGCACAATTCACAGAGCTGACCATATACAAGCATAATTTAAACTCTGTGTTTCATTTCAAAGGAAAGGAAAAGCACATAATTACATATCGAGTGATAGGTAGCACTCACAAATTTCATGCAAAGGTTAGAGAAAAGGTATTATTGACCTGGTTGTTCAATAGGTGGTATTGGACTGGGGCCACCTGTGCCTCCTTTCAGACACTAATGCAGCACTCACACCCAAGTTCTTATGTTGGCCAGAATAAATTAGCTAAATTTCCACTTCAAGAGGTAACAAGAGCAGAAAAGAAAGCACAGAGACAGAGACGCTGAATCAGCCACACTTTCTTAAACATTGACATCTAATTACTGGCAAGATGCAGTGTAGTTACCATATGTGATAATTTTGGGAAGCTGCTTATGAGTTCTGATTGATGTCACGGCGTTGTGAAATCGCTACATCTTTCTTTAATTCCCCTGCAAATGAGCACTGATGTGGCTGCCAAGGATGATGTCTCGGGCTCCCTGTTTGGACCTAGAAGATCCAGGGATGCCCCTGGACAACACACAAGCTGAGGAGGTCTGGGAGGCTGAGGTCTCTCCCCTGCCTCCCCTGGCAGGACTCCTCCCCTGAGGTGAGTGTGGACCGGTGGATAGAAAACTCTGTATGAATGTCCGAGGTACCCAGAGCAGCAGTCACATCTCAGTGTCACCTTCTTTGAAGTTTCCACATCTCCAGAGCTCCCCATCTACCTCACACCTCTCCAGCACCACATCACCCCCTTGGTCCCAGGAACCTGACCTGGATGAAGTTTGTGCAGCCCTTGGGAACATGTGACTCCAGATGAGTGCCAAAAGTTGCTCCTGAAACATCTGGGTGTGAAACCCAATCACAGCTTTCTGCCATTGTCCTGTCCCAAGGTCTACGATGCAGAGAGACCTGAGATGCAGAACAAGACTCCAGCCTTGGGAATACTTGGCAATGGAGTTTCCATGCCAGCCCATCAGCATTTGAATCACTAATCTGTCTGTCCCCTTTAAAGCAACTGACTCTACCCACCGCCCTCGAACTGTCACAACACCCCTCTTTATGCCTTGAAGCTCTCGGCACTGTGCCTTCACTGAGTGCAGTTTTTCTCACTACATCTCAGCCATGGAGTGTATTTGCAAATAACAGCCCTCATGCAAGATGGCACTCGTCCTCTCCGTCAGTGCCGGTGCCAGTCATCATGCTGGAAATGTCAGCGTGGACCACACGAGCAGCCCAGCATCCCTGGGCAAGAGCTTGCCAGTCAGTTCATTACCTCCTTAATGCTCTCCCCTAATCTCTTAAAGTGAGCAGCGTCTCTGCCCGTGGTGGAACTAATGTCATTTTTCATCCTTGTGGTCACTGTTAGCAGTCAAGCAAAAAATGTCAGTTTTAATTGCAGCATTTATTTTACACATATCTCTCCTGCTTTAAACTGGGAGACAGATCCTCCCCCCATCACAGAGGGCTGATATGTTTCTCTTAGAGAAACAGGTATAATTCTTGCCAAAGAGAGTAAATCTCTTAGTAACACCTGCTTATGTTTCTTCTCGAAGCAAATAGCTGTAAATAATGACCTATTTAAAAAATGAGAAAATTATTTTTTTTTAATGTGATTTCAAGCTTGCTAAACAGGTGCTGTAGTAAATCCAGTGTGTGTCTAACATACTGCTCTGGTGATACCTGTTTGCTTTTTATTTCCACATGTGTTGGTGGTTTTCTTTATGACCACAATAAACAGAATTGGTGAGAGAACAGCAGACCTCTTTGGATAAAGCACTCTAAGAAGTGTTATCTGAATTACATTTCTGCTCTTTAAAAGCCACCTGCGATCTGAGATTCCAGCTGCTTGCTTTTCCCATGGTCCCCCGAACAGCCATCCATTTACTTGTCAGCATTTGCTTCCATCTCTCAGTTCACCTAACACTTGGCTTCTTTTTCCTACCCACTTTTTCTGGTACTCCTCTTAAGTGCCATCAGTCATCATCCACGAATTGTGGAGGATCTCACACCACGTTTCTTGTTTTCTGTATGACTGGAGTGGCTGGTAATGGCTCGTGGGAAATCACTGGTGAGTTAACAGGTCCATTCACTTTCTTGACTTTATGCATTCCCTGACTGCTTTCTTTTGAACCTCTGACTAAACAAAAGGTTGTTCTGATTCAGAGAAAATCTGATTAGATCCATCCTGACCTATTTTCTTGTATTAGTCTTAGCTTTGCCACTTGTAAGGAATAGTACAAGGTCTTGTACTTCTCATGGCTTTTTAAAACTGTGTGGTGAGTACAGCACGGAGAATGATCTGAGTATGGGATGTCTCATCCCACCCAAAGACAGACAATCCCAGGCCTGGGGCTCAGGCTGGTTGTGAATGTTTATGCTATATACAGAAAGTCAACACAGAGGAAAGATCAGTATCTTGATTCAACTGATTTTAATGTACACCTTGTAAAAATCCTTACAGCACCTTGTTCAAGTTTTATATGATTTCTCAATGTTTTGAAGCACAAAGGAGTTGAGATTATCTGCACAAGCCAGTTACACTGTTAGCTGACATCTTGTGATACTGAGTTGTGATTGTTTGCTTTCCTTCATTAGAAAATAGATGAGGAACATGTTCATTAATTAGTGAAAAGAGAAACATCCCAATGGATGTGTTTCAGTGACACGGCCCATTGCACCAGCCTGAAGGAGTCCTGTTGATTCAGTCTGCTGGAGCCTGGAGAATAACCTTGGGAATGTTTTAAGAAGTGTCAAGGGAGAAGTTTGTTTTTAAATTGAATTCTCCTGAAGAGCAGGAAGCCTGTTAGGGCCTGGATATGCTGAGAGTATGAGATACAGAAACGGTCTTCTCTATTTTTTTTGCTAGCATGGGCAACCACTAGGTCTAAAAATGTCATTCTACCTAGACATTTCCCTTTGAACAAAGCTCAACTTTACTGGCAGTAAAAGCCTCAGGAACCAGGAGGATCCTTTCAGCAGGCTATGGGGACCACGCTCAACCTCTGGCAATGCTGGAGCTCAAGGAGCCACCTGAGTGTTGGTGACAGCTGTCCACATCCAAGGGCTGGAGCATCTTCTTTCTCATTGCAAAGACCATCTCACCTTGAAACCAAGCACATTGTGATGGGCCCCTCTAACAAGTCTCAGCGTCACTCCTACAAGGCGGAAAGTTCTCTTCCAGCATCATTTTCCCTGTTAATTGGATGACCTCTGCTACTCAGCACTGGGCTGCGATCCAGGAAAAGGTCAGGGCTTTTTCACGGCTGCTCTTTCCAATTAACTTTTTGGTATACTCGGGCACAGGTCTACTGCCCTTCAAGTGCAGGAGATGCTCAGCATGCCATAAAGCTCGAAGGAGTGCAGGGGGCTAAATGATCCTCCCGGGAGGCACCTGACCTGACTGCTAACTCTGGTTTTACTTGGCGGAACAAGAAACGTCCTCTTTACTTTCTGACATAAAGGCAGAGATAGTGGCACAGTGAAGCATAACCATTTGGACTGAAATTCCATAAATAATTAGTGACAACTGACCTATATTGGGCTCCTATAACATGCACAGGCATCCGTCTGCTGCCTGCCTGTCCTCACTCTTATCATTCCTCCCGAGCCTTTGGCCAGCTTTCAGCAAATTCTGCAGGTGAGAAGAAGTTGAAAAGATAAGCGCTTTTGTCTGAATTTGGGGAAAATGGGTGGCCATACAGAGGAGGAAGACGCATTGTGGAACTTGGCCAAAGGGAGAGTGCAAAGTGTGCTCAGACCATATCAAGAGCCGGCAAATTCACATGGCAAAAAGCCCTTGTAAATGTGAATGAAACGTGAATAAAAGCCACTGAAGTGTGAAGAGCTTTGATTTAAGCTCACTCTTTCTCTAAGGACAGCAAATCAACTCTGAGGCAAAACCGAAAAGGCACCAGGCTCTGGAAGCTCTGGTGCTCACCTTTACACCTCTCAAGAAGTTCATCCTTACCTACAGGGCAGGCATCCACCTCTGCCCTCCTTGTGGCCAAGTCACCCCCTATTTCAAAGATTTGTGTGTTCCTAAGTGCCTATTTGATGTTATAAATGAGGAGGAGATGAACCACAAGCCTAATTTCTAAGGATCTAATCTGTCTGGTTTAGCACCTGAACCATCTCTCTGAGACCAGTGTGTGGTCGTGGAGCAAGAAGAGGTTTAGATCGTGTTTTTGCCAGGTCTGCTGGATTTCCCATCCTTATGCCTTGGGCACCCAAAATTAGTGGGTACTGCTGGCAGTTGTAGCATGTCTCTCCCTGCCCCCATGCCCTATGCACAGCAAAAGAGTGATCAAGCTGCTGAAGGTGTAAGTGCTGCGGTGCTGGATTCATTAATGGCAGTGAAGCTCCAAGACACAGATGAGAGACTTGTGGACACATCCCTGAGCACAGGGGCAGTTTGCAGTGGGAGCAGAGGTTGTGCTAAAGTATGGGCTGTGCCAAATGCCAGGGACATGCACTGTACCTGAGTTATTTCCATCTCATCTCTCCCCTTCTCCCTGCACAACAGCCCGACCAGCTCCTTGCACCTCGTTTACTCCTTGCATCCCATTTGCTCCTTGCACACTTGCAACTGACTCCTTGCACCCTCTTTGCTGTCATGTGCATGCACAGGCTAGCAGGAAAACACTATTTGTGCAATATGTCCCTTCATCACAGAGGAGGTGGAAACAAGATTTCAGTGTCCAGCAACTGGACAAGAGCTGCCAGAGCTGGAAATCCAGGATGGGCATTGACCGCTCTACGAGTACCCGACTCTCCAGCCTTTGGAGACCTGTTGTGTAGCTGGTGTGGCACTGTCAGCACCATACACGTGTCTGTGGCCATCCTCTTGCTGATCACTTTGTGCCCCACCAAAATCCCTCCCACTTTGGGTGGTGGGGTTTATGCCATGCAGAACCAGCCTGTATTCTGCCTGTCCTGCTCTGCTTCAGCCCGAGTATTTGACAGTCTCATCAGCCAGAAATGTTTATTCACATCAGAACATCAACCCAGCAAAAACATTAAGATGTAACTCCCTGCCAATTGCCTGGTAAAATTTTGATTTCAGAAGCACCTAATAATAAATGGGAATGCTGGAACTTGAAGCCAATGGGGATCCATAGATAAAGATTGCCTTTATCAGTAGGGCATCTGTCATTGCTTAATTAAGATGCAAATCATAGCTGTCTCCATGGCGATGAAGTTACTCTTTTGTGTTGATGAAATACAACCATAGCTGGATGTGCCCAGCTGAACTAGCTATAACCTAAGGAAAAAATATGACAGCTGGCTACAGCTCCAGCAGTGCTCAGCCAAATTCTGCCCTTGTCTCCCCTCCCGTCAAACCTCCTTACCAGGAGATCTCTGAGCATGGCAAGGGCTCAGCACTGAGGGAGGTGCTTCAAAAGGTGCAGTCAGTCAAGAAAAACGGTCCAAAGCGAGATGGTTTCCAATGGTTCATGGCTGAGATCCCACCAGTGGTGCTTGGTTTGCTGGCGGGAGCTGCTTGTAACCCTTCCTGGCCAGAGCAGCAGCTCTGGAGAGCCACAGACATGAGCCATGGGCACATTGCTATGGGTGGTGAAAGCTGTCTTACACAGCTTGTGGGGAGCAAAAGGGCTTTAATTATGGGTGAGTGAAATAATTACACAAGCCATAAGGAAGTTTATGAGACATATCTTCAGGAGGGATGCAGCAGTGAACAACATTTTCTACACTCCAGCTCCCATTTCCCAGGTTTGGGCTGAAAAAAGCCAGTTGCCCAGATCTCTTTTGCTGCACTTGCTTACCTGCTGGGACATGCACTGAGCTCTCATAGACCCAAGGTGGACCCAGAGAGGATGAAATACAAATATTCAGGCAAAAGGCCAGAGCTGACACCACTGGTGACTGCAATTTGTGCCTCTGGGTGTCAGACCCCACCTCAGCCCCTGGGGCTGGGGTTGTCTGGGTACAGAAATCAATACACCTGCAGCTGCAAAAAACTGATGAAAATGGGGATCTTCTGAGCATCCAGGATTCACAGGAATTTTTTTTTTTTTAACCCTATGATTTTTTCAAGCCTATCTCCTTCCAAGCCGGGCTCCTTGCCTGTTTTTTGTTAGCATTTTGAAGCAGTCATTGCTGGCAGCCGTGTGAGCCCAACTCATGCACAGCCCCAGGGAACCTGTTGCTGCCTCTTGAGGCACTTTGGAGTCTCCGTTGCTTGTCCTGCCTTGGTTTCCTCCTGCCTCAGCACTCAGGGTTAATAATAGCAACCTGGACAGAGGTACTGGCTCATGTCCCAGCCCCTGGCCAGAGTACCTGTGGAAATCTTGGTAGCAAGTCATGTGGGTGCTTTGGTGTGGGCTCTGCTGCAAGAAATGAAGCAGATTTTCCTGCACAGACAAAGCCAACAGTTGTCAGTGCACATACAACCTGGTGTGTGCTGTAGCCACCAGTCCTGCAGCTCCTCATGCAGGTTGTGTGTGTGCAAAGGTGCTTTGTAACCACCCAGAATTTATATTTCCTTCAAGCAAATTAGCTTTTTCAACAGGAATAAACTTCATCCAGGCTGATGGGTGAGCCACACCTGAGCTGCAGCAGGAGCACAGCTCTTGGATGTAAATGAGTGTTTAAGCATACTTGGGAAAAAAAAAAAAAAAAGGCTTGATTGTCTCCCAAGGCAATGTCTTGAAGCGATGAGGAAAGAGTAATTTAAAAATCAGCCACCTAGAGGCAACTGTGGCAGCAGGGAAAATGCCCCCTGTCAGCAGCAGTGTGGCTAATTGTTCCAGTTTGGGATGCATGTGATCATTCATTAGCTCTCATTTAACAACAATTTAGTCTACACTGATGGAGAATCCATCATCTCCTCTCCCAGACAACTCTGCAAAGACCAAATGTGGCCTGAGAGCACTGGCAAGGGGGATGCTGAGCTCTGGGTCACCCTCATGGGGAAACTGAGGCACAGAAGGGTTCAGGACCATACTGGAGCCCAGTGGAGCAGCTTCTGCACTGCATGGTCCTGTGCTCTGCACTGCCCATGCCCTACCTAGCTTTTCCTGAAGAGCTGATACCAGAAGAAAAGAGCGGGGTTTGCATGCGGTAGCAGTTAATCACAGTCTATGCACAGCTGTTGGGCTGTGCATTGTAAAATATAATCAGTTTATAACTACAGTTACCAACTTTTTTCCCTTTGCAACCTCTGTTGAGGTGACGTAGTGGGCTGGCCTCCTGGAGACATGCCGTGCAGGTGGGCTCATGTGGGGTGTACGCTGCCCTCCAGCCCCTTCTCCAACGGCAACAGGGTGGTTACAGCTACAAGGTGGGAATGGGGAGGGAACACAAGGGCTGCTGTGGTGGTCATCCCTGCGTTAGTGATGCCAAAAGGAAATCTTCCTGGAGGGGAAACTCTGCTCCTTTCATCTTCAGAAGTGCCCATGGAGGGCTGGTGGAGCCATCCCTTCACTGCCATGCTGGAAACAGGACAGCAATTTTCTCTTCCCTCTGTCTCCTGCAAAGGAAACCGTACTGGTGATCTGTGCACCTATTTACCTTCCCAGCTTCTGCTGGCAAAACCTGCTGTTCTCTTCTGAAATCAAGGACTGTGGCCATCATCTCCAGGGACAAGGATTTCACTGCTGGCATGGCAGAAGCAGACAGGCATTACTGAGGTCAGGAACACGTGCTAGATAGTCCTCTGCTAGCCCCAGCTTTCACCAGGGAACCTCAGTCTCTCTGAGCCATTCTCACATCTTCACCAAGCACAAGGGGAGTTGGGTTGTACCCAAGTTCATGGCAAGAGCATGAGCAAGCAAGCCTTGGGACAGCCTTTGGGGTGGTCTGGGACATGCATCCTGCACTTGGTGGAGCCAGCACGAAGAGCTGGCTGTGTCACTGCAAACCTCCCTTCTTCTGTCAAGCTCCTTGGATGCACCCATGCTGCAAAGGGACCATCCCACCAAACTGGCTGCCACTTTTGCCTCTGCTCAGCAGTGGTGGCACCCAGACCCTTAGGGCAGGAACTTGCTATTAGTTTGCAGCATGGTTTATAGACCTGCTGTTTGCAAGATCAGCTGGAAATCTCTT
>NW_010120685.1:67802-89871 GCF_000699245.1 Pterocles gutturalis
AATCTGAACCCGGGAGGGGCCACCACACAGCTCCCCAGGGCTGTGACTCATCTGCCATTCAAGCATCCCTTTGAGCTCAGGAAATTTATAGGTCGTGTTACCTGAACAAATGGTAGGGCTGCTGAGCTTAAACGATTCTCAGGTTACCTGTCCTATATACATATGGTGCTAACGTCCCAGCATGACCTGGAGCCTTTGTGCTACACTTGCACAAGTGCCACCAGCTGGAGTGTGCCTGGACCAGAGGGCAGAGCTGGGGTCTGCTGGCTGCAGCGGTGGCTTTTCTCGAGCTGTGCTGTTCGGTTTCCTCCCACGTGAAAGGCTTGGGAAAGCACAGCACTCGTCAGAAACTCAGCAAGAATGAGCGAGTATCACTGGTGGTGAGCTGCTGTTCTTCCTAATTAAAGCCAGGTCTTCGAAAAGGGCTGCAGCTCTACCTATTGTACCTGTGCCTTCATTTTATCACTTGTCTGCTTTTCTTTGCCACTTCCAGCTGTTATATACCATCTATCTGATCTCTGTCCAGATTACTAATGAATACCTTGTTAGAACAATAATTGGCTTCTTATTTAGCAGACTCCTAATGATTATAACTGAAGTACATTACCAGCCATGGGGCATAATTATTTTAAACTGCAGTACACAGGGACTGAGGTTTATGTTCCTTGATGTGATTTCTTTTCCTTTTGTAAAAGCAATTATGTGCATTTGACTGTATATCGCTATTGTTGAAGCCTTTTACGCGAGAATTAGTTGTACACAGAGCAATTTATAAACGGCAATTCAAAGAACAGAGCGCAATACAATGGGACCAACAAGTGGGCTTAACCAGAAAGGAAACTAAACACAGGAATTAGTGTGCTCCCAAGACATTGTCTGCTTTCACTCTCATGATGGATTACATTGTCAAAAGGTTGTATAATATTCAAGGAAATATCAGAAACTGGTTGTGTTACTGTGCTCTAAATGCCAGCATGTGGCTTAGCAGCACGCTGATGCAGGGCATGGCCAGGTGATGCTAACCTGGGTGATTTAAGCAACATTCAGGGACAAAGCTTTAGGAACGACTTTTTACTGCTCCCTGCATGGATTGTTGCACTCTGCAGTTATTTCAGTAGGTAAAAGCATCTGAACCAGAGATCTCAGCTCCAGTTGTCTCTCTGGAAGTTGTTTATGTAATCCAGTCTCAAATCCGAGCAGCCCAGAAGGTAGGCACACAAAGGACGGTGGCATCGGCTCCTTGGTTAACACAGAGCACTAAAGACACTGGAAAAGTCGTACCAAGAGAGGGTATGCACCACACCTGCTTTTGAAATAGATGTGGGAAGGAGATAATTGACTTTGTGGGATATTTTTCTTCTTTAACTATGCAAGATACTCAATTTCCAAAAGCAGCTAGAGATTTGTGTGCCTTAAGTCTTGGATGCTAAACTAAAAGCTCTTAAAAGAGGTTGACAGGAAATTGCAAACATCAACTTTCTAACAAATAGGCTGCATGAGTGTCTAAAAAGGAAACACTCAAAATAATTAGTGGCTCTAAATCTTAGGATTGAGGACAAAAGGTGCTTGGGCTTGAGTCTCCCGAGAACACTGTCCTTTAGCCGTTTTTCTTCTGGTTTGCTCATTTATCCATGTGCCTCTTCAGATCAAAAGTTAATTGCATATAAAGAATCTTCAAAATTTTATTATTCTAGAAGAAAAAAAAAGCAAGGCTAACCTTTCAGCTCGGTGATGTTTCTTGGTTTTGGTGTCATCTCTGCAATCGTGACTTAGTTACTTCTGGTGCATGTTAGGCACATTTCTTTTTGTTCGCTTTCGGAAACTCCTGTTTCACTTGCTCTGTCTTTAGCTTCCTTTGGTAAAATGCTTGAGAAAGGGACATGTGCTCCATGATGTGCCACACTGGTAAGTAAAAGACTTTCCCTGGAAGAAATAAATGTCTACGTTCGTGTGGTACCCAGGAGCTCTGCACGTAGGAGTTTCTGGATGTATGTGGACAGGCTCCTTGTAGGCTGCAGCAGTTCCAGCATGTTTCATAGGTGCCAGACACTATCCTTGCACAGAAAACATGTTCAGGATCTCCAGGGAAATGCACAGAACATAAATCCAGACAAGAGGACATTCCCCGGCAGCAGGAGAGCCGGGATCTGCAGGGACCTGGATGCAGAGCACAGACTGTCTGGGCTCCTTCCCCTGTCTGAAATAATCAGAGCTGGGTTAAACCAGATGATTTTGCAGGCATTTCAATTTCCATCAGCAAAATTGATCCTAAGGGAAATTTTCATCCAGCCCTTGTTGTGGATTCTAGGTGGTGTGGATGTTTTACTGCAACCGATTTGCGTAGCACTAGAACAGGGGGGTCCCAGGCTTGGATGGAGCCTTCAGATGCTGCTGTGCGGTACATAAATAACGTTAATGTGGGAAATGAATGACTTTACAAGGGTTTAGCTTGTCTGTGAGCCTCTCGTTTGCTGCCTGTAACAAAAACCAACATAAGTTTCCTGTTCTTTTTGTAGAAGTTGTTTTAAACCTCCAGTTCCCTTCTAATTTCTCAGAACTGTGCAAACTTCATTACCTTCCCCAAAGCACTGGGAATTGGGATTTCCCCGTGCTTACTGCAAATGCCAGTTACCAGTGCCAAAAAAAAAAAAAAAAAAGCCCACTGTGCTCCCCTGAAAGCACCATGCCTAGGAGCTATTTGTTTTGAATGAAGAAATGCTGCAATAAGGGTAATTAAATTAGAATGGAACTTAATATATAGAACTAGTGGTAGGGAAGAATAATGGGAGCCTTAATTACACCTGACAGGGGAATGTGCCAGCACATCCAAGCAGAGTGTGTGTGTTTTTCACTTGCTTAATGCATCCCCACCCAGTTTACGGCATGAGATGCGGGGTTTTGATTAGTTTCCATGGCTCAGCATGTCTGGATAATGAATGTTACCAGTGCTTGTGAGTGGGATATTTTTTGTGGTTTTTTGTGTTGTGTTTCTTTTTGTTTTTTCCCAAGGGAGAAAAGTGTTGCAGATGAAGCATTTGTGTACTTCTCTTGAAAGCTAGGGTTGGTTCCTGGCTTCTCCATAGACTTCTTGTAACTTTGCCTTCTTCCCACTGAGGTGAGAAAAACAGACTCTTGGCAGATCCTGGGGGTTAAATCCCCGCAAATAGCCGTGTCCCTAGAGGGCACTGCCCTCTAATAAGACCTCCTTACCCAGAGGAGGGACATTTCTCCTTTCTAGTCAAAAGGTGGATTGGGTCCACCTGCAGCCATGGAGGACCCCACGCCACAGCAGGTGGATGCCTGAAGGAGGCTGTGACCCTGTGGGTAGTCCCCCCTGGGGACCTGTGGCCCCATGGAGAGAGGAGCCCAGGCTGGAACAGGTTTGCTGGCGGGATTGGTGACCCTGTGGGGGACCCACGCTGGAGCAGTCTGTTCCTGAAGGACTGCACCCCATGGAAGGGACCAACACTGGAGCAGTTCATGAAGAACGGCGGCCCGTGAGAAGGACTTGCACTGAAGAAGTTCCTGGAGGACTGTCTCCTGTGGGAAGTACCCCATGCTGGAGAAGGGGAAGAGTGTGAGGAGTCCTCCCCTGAGGAGGAAGGAGCAGCAGAGACAATGTGTGATGGACTGACCACAATCCCAGTCCTCCTGCAGTGCGGGGGGGAGGAGGTAGACAAAATTGAGAGTGAAATTGAGCCTGGGAAGAAGGGAGGGGTGGGGAAAAGCTGTTTTAAGATTTATTTTTTATTTGTCATTATCCTACTCTGATTTGATTGGTAATAAATTAAATTAATTTCCCCAAGTCAAGTCTGTTTTGCCCATGAAGGTAACTGGTGAATGATCTCTCCCTGTCCTTATCTTGACCCACGAGCCTTTTGTTATATTTTCTCTCCCCCATCCAGCTGAGGAGGGGAGTGACAGAGAGGCTTTGGTGGCACCTGGTGTGCAGCCAGGGTCAGCCCACCACAGAAGGAAAAACTGGGGACGACATTGTGCAGACTTGGACTCTCCTGAGCACCTCTTGGCTCACCAGCGGCAGACAAAGCTGCTTTCCAAGAGCCAGAGGAGGAGATGAAGCAGCACAGAGCTGGGCTGGCTTGCCAGGGAAGGGGCTTCAAGCACAACTGAGGCTTGAGACCCTGGGATCACAGTATCTAGCACACAGCTCTGGGACCCAGAAGGCCACTGGGGCATCAAGTGGCTCTGCACACCTTGTGCTTGTTGGGTGTCCTCAAAAGAAGTCTGAAGAGGAGGTGTTTTTAGGGCTGGCTCTGGCAGAGGGAGCCATGCATGGTGTATACCTTGGTGCAGTGCCCAGCCAGGATAGGACCCATGAGTTTCCCAGGATTTGTCCCACCTGTTATTACTCACAAGTCAAGAGCTATTTTGTAGGAAATGTAATTCTCACCACTGAGTCTTTAAGCCAAACAGAGATCTTGTTTCCACCACATTATTCATATAATTTTCCCTGTCCTCAGTGAGTTCAGGGAGAGTTTGTGCTTTCTCATCCCGTTCCACCTGAAGTTTAACTTATGCCAAAAGCCTGCTGGATTCCTCTCAGTTCCATTGCAAACAGCTTTATAACCTCGTTTGCATCCCACCTCCAGTGAATCACACCGTGGCTGATGCATGTCTGCTGTCTGTGTGCGTTCCTCTGGAGCAGCTGTGTTTCTGAGCACGGTGCTGGGGGCTGCTGTGCCTCCTGAAGCAGAGCAGGAAAGACGTGCGGCCAGGAATGGAGGCTTTCACCCATCTCAATATTTTTATGCTTTTGGTGAGATGAGGACAGAGTTGCTGGACCACAAATGGACAGTAATGCAATTTCCGTGTGTGAGTACACTGATGGTGGAGATACCTTGCAGGCAGCAGAGCTGCTCTGGGGACCAGCACAGACTCCTGCATCTCCTGCCTTTGCTCCTGGTGCTCAGCCCTGGCCACCACTACTCCCTGGCCTTGGTGTGCTCAGCTCCAGCCCAGCATCTCCCAGCTATGCGTGCTCTGCAGAGCACCCACCGCCTCCCTGAGGCTGGAGGGTGTTCAACACATCAAAGGATTTGGTTAATTGTCCACTTAAACCAACTTCTGATTTTTCCTTGTATTAAAAGAAAGGTAGCCACAGTGGTGTGTCTGTGCCAGCAACAAAAATCCACTTATTTTTGTGATCCACTAACTTAGCAAATAAGGCCAGTCTGAGTAACTCATCCTCTTGGCACAAACAGTTATTGAATTACTATAAAACACCATTACTGTCACTGTCTCTTGGGGTCACACTGGCCTCTGTAGGCATGACAATGACACTGTTCCTTCTGCTTTCTTCTGGCACAGCAGCACATCCCCTTGAACACCCTCTTACCTTGGTTTTCCCACTGGGAAGGAGGCGACAGCTGCTCTTTTTGGCACGATGGCAACAGCCCCCACCCAAGCTACTGTGGCCTAATTAAGGCCACAGGCCACTGAGGAAGGAGATCTGAGTGCTATTGGGAGGGCCGGTGCAGATGGCGGCTGGTCGTGGTAAACATTGAATTATCTGTGTGGTAAGGCTGGTGGGAGTTGTGAGTGCTGCTGCGCTGCTCTGCCCAGGACGGAGCTGCTGGGGAAAACCCCTGGCTCCGGGCTGCTGTGGGGACTCTGCTTCAAGAGGAGGCTAAATAAAAAATTAACTGAGGAAAGTTATAATTTTACACTTCAGATACTCGTCTTTCTGTGCAGAATTTAGGGTAGGGGCAAAAAGGAAACACTGCGCCCCATTGTAACTGCAGAACACACACCTGCAGTGGGGATCCCTTTGCAAGAGTAAAGGGCCAGCAAGGACATGCTGATGTCTCTGAGTTCACTACCGTGGTCACGAGCAAAGGCATGCTATGCTTTCCATAAAGTGATCAAGCTCTCTCTTGCAAACAGGTAGGTTTCTTCCCAATATCCCTCTTAATATGTAGTTAGAAACTTTCTTCTGTGCTCCATCATGTAATTATTTGTGATAGTTTGTGCCAGTTCATTCATCTGCCAACATTCGTTTGCCAGTAAAACACCTTTCCTCCTTCCTATTTACCCCTTGTGCATTTATAGGGAGCTGCTCCAGCAGCCTTTGTTTTTCCAGGCTGATCAGTCTGAGCTATTTTGTTTCTTTTTTTGTGAATGCCTCTCTCCACTTCCGTGTTGACACTGCCTCTAAATTTTGCCTTTAGCAGATTTTGTCAGGCATTTTCTGTGCCCAAGAAATTAACAAAAATACTGCTGTCAAGACTGTTTCTTAAGGAACTCTATTAATAATTTCCCTATAGCCTGTTCCTTACCTTTGCAGCAGTAAGTGTTTCCATCTCCCCTTCACCCAGCAGCACACCCAGTTTGCAGTTCATTTCCACTCTCCCCATCTGAGCTAATCTCCCAGATGGTATTTAATCAAATGCTTTCTTCAAGCCAGCATGGATGTGCTCTACCGTGCTCTCTGCATCTATAAAGCCAATTATGCTCCTGAGCTAACTTTGCTTAGTCCATACTGCTTGTTATACTATTTATCTCCATTATACTTTTCTTCAAAATCTGATCTTAAATCTTACATGTTTTTAAGGTCAGACATAAGTGCATTCTACTCCTTCCCTGTCTTCTTTCCCTTTAAAATTTACTATTCTCCAGTCATACAATGCCATTCCTGGCTAGACAGATTAGCTTAAAATGCTTGGTGCTGCCCAGAGGTGCCACGTGGCACTCGAGAGGGGGAATGGGTCCTTCTGGATGCTGGATGAGAAATTCCTGGAGGTTAGGGTCAGCTCGACTCTGCCATGATCCTGCTCTTTCCATCCTCCTCCTTCTTCTGTCCCATGGATAGCATCAGCACCACTCGACTGAAAACAGGGCCAAAGACAAGCATCTGTTGTGCAGTTTTGCCTCCATGCCTCTTGTTGCCTGTTTCTCTGTGTTTGTGTCCATGTACATGTCAGCAGAACATTTTTCTGCTGGCTTTAATGTTTGCAGCAAGGCCTGGCTGAACATGACTGGCACTTTTTGCTTTAATCACTACAGCTCTTCATTTTAAAGACACAGCTTTCTTCTCCAGCAACTCCTTTACACCACTCCTTGTTGTCTCT
This sequence comes from Pterocles gutturalis, assembly GCF_000699245.1. Taxonomy (NCBI): domain Eukaryota; kingdom Metazoa; phylum Chordata; class Aves; order Pterocliformes; family Pteroclidae; genus Pterocles; species Pterocles gutturalis. The sequence continues at coordinate 74,891 of NW_010120685.1, forward strand.
CTACTTGTTTCCATTACTGCGCTCAAGGTGTCTGGAGCTCTTTCCTACAGACATGTCTCCGGGCTGGTGGAACAGATTGCCAATTGTCCTGCCATACAGAGCAAGGATGTTCAAAGCCTTCAGTATATTCAAGTCCTTCCAGATACTCCTTCCACCTCTCTGAAGAAGCAACCCATCCTAACGTATCAGAGAAATGTTCTTGAAACAATGAAATTCAGCTGCAACTTTCTTTTGCCTTTTCTCTCCATTTAATTTTATTGACCTATATTTAGAGGTGTCCACTGTGTTATTTAAGTTTCCATGTTATCAATGCTGGCTGCACTCTTCCTTCTCTTCTCCACTACAGTGCTCTACCCTGTTTTCCTGCTGTGTTTGAAACACCTTCTGACTCTAGTGCAAGAGCTTCAGGTAACAGTAGCCTAATGCCATAGGAAATCTCACTTCTGGAGGACAAAATCTTTCTTACAATGTCATCTTTTCTAACTAATGCCTTCTAAGGATAATTGAAACTAGGTCAGTTCAGGTTTTCTAATAGACTCATAATTTTCATGCTTTCACCTTGGGAGAGCATAAAATCCACCTACAAAAAGTTGAACTCTCAAACTCTGACACTGGAAACCTAGGCTGAAAAAAACCTTATATGTCCACAACAAATTTAGAGGTACTCTGATGCTGCTGTGCCCCTTAGAGGAAAGGAATAAACGGGTGTCTATGATCTACATTTTGTTTAGCCCTCTTCTTCTGTTAATACACTGAATTGTCTAATAGTGTCCCAATTATGTGGTAGACTGTCAATAAGGGAGTCCAGAAAATCATCAATAAGGATGTCCAGAAAAATACTGATTCTCCAGTTAATGTTGGAAGATCAGGAAGGATTAAGATCAGAAATTAAGGCACCTATATTCAGGTGTCTACACGACCATATTTCTTTGTGAGCACCATGGCTAAGCTCCCATTGTAGCCAATGGAAACTGAGTCAACAAATCCTAGAGAGCTGTCTAGATTATACTACGGTGGGCACCCAGGTGCGATTTAAGTTTCTAATAGAGTTGTCTAAAGGTATTGGAGGTGCTCTAACATACCCTGCCTGGCTTCCAGAGAGTGGTGAGACCCTTTCAGGTCCTATGCCATCTCTATCTGCACCATCCAGACCTCAGAATAGCCTGAAGTGGCAGTAGATACTTACATCTAGACAGCTGAATCTCTTCTGTACATTCATTCATCTGAATACCCCAGAAAATCTCCCAGATGTGAAGACTTCTGTTTTGCATTACTGGTGGATCAGCAGGTGATTGCAACTGGAGCTAACTGGAAAGTTTCTAATGGCACACGTTGACTTTGATGTCCTTTGGCTGAAATGCAGGTGAGAAAAACAGCAGCAGTGCTTCTCCCCTGGCATCCTGGAGCTCTCAGGGTTCCCAGCTCTCAGCTGTAGGCAATGTTGGCATGAGAACAAACGGGTATAAAATGACCACAAATACATTTAACCTGGAAATTAACTGGGAGTTTCTAATCATCAGAACTGTGATGTTCCCACAGCATTACCACCTGAGCTGTGCCAAATGCTTTCCAGATAGATTAGTTTACTAAACTGATCTGAAAACAAGGTTGCTATGACACTGGGGGAAGGAGGAAGTCTCTTTAATGTCTCTGCAAAGTGGGATACACAGGACTCTGTGTTTTACAGGGCAGTCTGGGGAGTTCCAGGCTCAAAGTTGTTTCTTCCCTATAAAATGGCAAAAATAGTTTGGCATTCCTCTTTAATTTTGCTTAGTAATTTCTACCTAGATGGAAATTTTGAAAATTTATCTGCTTTATGGATCAAAAGAAAAAAATATCTGAAATTACAAAGGTTTCATGTAACAGAAGCTCCAATATTTAACCTGGTCTAGCTGTAACCACAAACTAAGAAAGGCTGTAGTATTGCTGAACTTCCTCTACATTCAATGTAACTTGCTGACAAAGCAATAATTTGACATATATCTACTTGACAGGTCTCTGCTCCAGTGCTGCTGCTAAATATTTAAAATGCATAAATTAAATCAGTTATTTTTATGTCTCACAGAACTTGTAAGTCTTCCCTGGTGTCTCAGAAATCCTTGAGAAGGATTTGCTTGAAGTGGATGTAGTGGAAAGAACCTTTTGAAGGATACCTTTTGCAAGGCATTGTACAGGCCTTGTTTGATTTCAGTTTCTGGGAGTACAACTCATTCGTATGTGAATGGAATTGAAACTGAAAAAAAGGGAATTACATTGTTGAACAGATTCCACAGAAATTATGAATTCCACTGTCAATGGAAAGATACAAACAGCAAATGCTTCAGCTATCTTCACTAAGATCTTTCTTAAATGGAGCTAACTGCAAACTTCAATATTCTTTCTACATCTTTCCCATTATGAGCTTTTTGAACCCATTCCTGTCTGATTCCCATGGTATTATCACAGCCCACATAATTTTCCTCTTTGCAAGGTTGACCCTTTGCAGTACCATTCACCTGTTATTTCAATAAAATTTAGTAGCAAAAGGTGCTGTTTAGTGGAGTCATTGCCTTCAGAAAGACTCCAGACAAATGATAGTCCTGCACTGAATGTAAAAGTGGGTTAAATACTTTTAAATATAGAGGTACTGAACAAAAACTAAGGTGTTCAAACACCAATTCAGGTAAAAATTATCAACATCTCTGAAAAAGAAGACTCCATATCTTAACTTTCTCTGTTTTTTTTCAGAAACCATCTCCTGTTTTGTAATCTTTGTGGCTCAGTGTTGCTCTCCTGGAGACGTGAGACTCTTTTGGAAGTAATAGTAGGTGTATGTTTAGAGATGACTTGTGTTGGATGTCCCACAAGGACCTTGAAGCCCCAGCGTTCTCCACGTGATGGATAGTTTAAATATAAAACCAGACAGGCTAAAAAGTGTTGGAAGAACAACTTGCAAAAGGCATCAGAATAGCAATATATGATAACATTTTTTTAAATACTTAGGACAGGAGGCTTGCCCAAGAGTGGTAAATCCCATAGAAGACTGAGATATAGAAGGAGAACTTAGATAAGGCCATTGCAGAAAAACTGCATTAATTTTTTCATCGATGTTCATCTTAATGTGTCTTGGGGAGGTCCTTTACTTGGGACTTAGCAGAGACTTCATCCCAAACTGAAGTGTTGGTAGAAAAGCTTATGGAAGAAATTTGCGAAATGAAGAGTAACACTCAGGACTGGCTGATATTCACCCAGGACCTCAGTGGGAAGCCAAGGATGAAAGAGCTGAACTGCCACCAGTGGTTCAGTTCCCTCCTTAAATGTATCTTTTTATCTGAAAACTGAGAGCTGGTGAACTTAATACCAATTGTTACAAAGATTGCTGAGGATGGTAATGCAACATGGTGAAATTTAATAGAAACTCAGTTTCTGGTAGCCCCGTGTCTGATGTGCCCTGAAAGGCAGGTACATCACCTGCGTGTCTTCTTCAGAGCCACCTGCAGATCCCAATCCTGATTCCAGGTAAAACCAGATCAAGCCCCTCAATATGTCTGCAATATCAGGGGCTCGGTGAAGCCTCCGCCTGCCCAGCTCGCAGCCATCTGCTGCCCCTCTGCTTCCTGTTGCGACCGCATCTGCCCTGGCACACATCTTCCATCCCTCCATCCTTCGCCTCGTGCGCAGACACCTTCAGCTTTGGGTGCCAGGGAAACACTGAGACTGGAAGAAGGCCACTCAGTTTTGGGAGCTGCAGCTAGCAGAAATATTTCTGCAAAACACATTTTAATTGGTAAGTATAAATAAGGGGCAGGGTGTGTGACCAGCATAAATATTTCCAAGTAAATATTTTGGGGGCAGAAAAATCAAGTATTATACAGAGATAATTTAGAAAAATGCTGATTAGCTTCAGAGTATTAGTGAAGCAGAAAATTGGCTTGGAACATGATTGTTAGCAGCTATCTTGAGAGCTCTATCCATTTATATCACTATTTTCTTTACAAATGAGCCGAGGGATTAACTTGCACTAAGCTGACTAAGGACACATCAAATTCCCGTCAAGAAGGAGCAGAGGAGTTTTTTCAGTGTCTTAAAAACTGTCTTTCATGTTAACTTGGCTGTTCCCAATGAACAATTTCCTGGAACTGCACATACCTGGCTGCTCCCCACAACTCTTTTCTTCCTCAGAAAAACTTTATCTCCATTTTACTGGTGGGGAATTTTACATTTAACTAGTGGGATCTGCAGGAAGGACATGCAGGGGAAAGGCACCTCGTTCCCACCATGTTTGCTTTGACAGCTCTATCCACACCCTTTTTTCACTCTGTATTCAGATATTGGTTACAAGTTTGCAGCCTTCCCCTCCACATGGCTCCAAGTACCGTGTCTGCCACGTAACGGCTGTGTACCCTGTGCGTGGCAAGGTACAGCTGCCTTAGAGAGAGATGCGTGGGAATCCTGTTACATCTTTAGCCTTAGAGATTAAAATTTGCAATCACAGTAACATCCCAGCCAAAGAGCTCCTCAACACTCATTTGGAAAGCAGTCGTGCTGTAGTTTGTGGAGATCACTCGTCTTTTAATTACTATCTCAAATCCTTGAGAACCTTTTAATAATTTTTTGTTTACAGTTGAAGACAAGAACACTTGGGCACATAGTTCTCTTTCAAGTAAACAGACCACTAATTAAGTTTGCTTTGAGCCTGAAGGCACAGGTTTACAGAGTCCTTACAACCTGCTGGAGCATTCTTGTCACAGCTGCTGGATACTCAGAGCCAAAGAAAGCTGTTGCGGCGTGCATGGCGTAGGACGATGCCGGTACGTAAGGAAGGGAAGGCATGACGGGAGGGCTGAGAGGGCATCCCAAACGGTGCCTGTGTTGAGGCAACTGAGGTGACAGTGTACTGGGTTTTATGCATGAGAGATTTTCTAATGTGAATCACGTCAACGTATTATCAACCTACCAGCAACTGCATGGAGCAGTTTTCACCAGCTGACACAGTCCTGTTTAGAAATTGATCACCTGATTGCATCTTGGATGACCATAAATACAAACCTGTATGCATCTCAAATGCTTTGCTGTCATTTTCCTCTCTGAATCCAGCTCAGAACCTGCTGTGTTCCTCTACTCTTCATCTGTAGGGTGCATCAATTTAATTCATTTATTGACTCATTGACTTTTTTCCCATTGACCTAGAAGCTTGAAGAGCCAAGAGATGATTGAATAACTGCATGCATGTAGAAAAGGCTGATAAGTAACCAGAGCAGTGTGTAGAATATGCAAGTAGCTTCTGAGAAGAGCAGAGGGAAATTCGCTGCCTTTTCACTGCAGGCTGAACTGTAAACTCCAGTTCTTCGTGTGCCTTGGTTTTCAGGATGCAAATAAAATTACCACTGCAAGCAGAACAGCTTGTATTATTGTAGCCTCTGGGTCAAACAAGACCATGGCACTGAGCTGCATGGGTCCAGAGAGTCACTCCGTGCTGTGTATGTGTATATATTGTCAGTCTGTACTGTGTATATGTATATATTGTCACTATGTACTGTGTATATGTATATATTGGCTGGCATATGTCAGTGTTTCCCAGTGTGGATGGACTTTCTTAAGAAAGTTGAGGGGTAGCATATGAGAAGGAGCAAGGAGACAGGTGGCTTGCACCGAGACGTGTCATGCAGGAAATCTTCTCTTACCCTGAAATTGTTCCAACAAACCCTATGCATGATTCACATCCAGCAGAGAGAAAAGACTTAAGCCATGTAGTATATGTAAACTCCCAGTCCTGTCCCCTCCCATAGCTGCTCTTCCAGTTCCAGAGACCCGTTATACCAGTATGCCCATCACACCAGTGTCCTCATCAGGCTAAGTGCTGGGCTGCAGCCACAGCCTTGGGTTGCCTTTTTGTTTCCTAAGGAGAGTGTTCCTGGAGCTACCTAAGACCCCCCTCCTGTGAGGAATAACATTTTCCAGGTCAAGCCACTGGTTCAGGGCTGATGATGAATCTCACTAATAGGCCTGCAGCTGCCTTCCTGCTTGACTTTGAACTCTGGGCTCCTGTCCCTGCCTGCAAAGTGGGAATTGCCTTTGTGGTATCACATCAGGTCCTGCATCAAAACTATAAGGAAATACACCAGGAGACAGCTCCAATTTTCTCTTCACACAGCCTTTAAGAGAACATGTCCAAATTGCAAATCTGTTAATAGAAACATGCCAAAGCCAAGACACTTTGCCAGTTTAAAAAAAAAATAAAAAAAAAATGAAGTAATCAGCTCAGTCTGTCTGGATAAGTGATCAAACACAACCAATGTATTCAGTGTTCCTCTTCCACTTTTCTCTAGACACATCACAACAAACATGTTTATTCTTGACGCAGCACGTATCCGTCTATTCCCTTAGATGTGCTCATTTTCTACCTAAAAACTGCTAGTTGTTCTTTTAAAGAAAAATTGCTTTCGGTAGAATCTTTTTTCTTGCAAATCTGTCTTAATCTATTGTTGTCCACAAAATAAACTACTTTAGCAGTACTCCCCTGACCTCTTAGATTCAATCCTCCTGTCTATTCGTGGCTGCCCCAATTCAATAGCTGTCAGTTACTCCAGATGCATCTCTCTTGCTTATTGTGGCACTAAGACCATGCCCAGCATTATTTTTCACCTAATGTTTGGGAAAACCTTTGTTTTCTCTCCTGTCGGGGCTTGTATCATGCTCAGTATTTGCCCATCACTCCTCTATTCTAGGAAATGTAACATGAATCTTCCTCTCCTGTGTAGTATCTTCAGTTAGAGCACCAGGGACATCTGAGTCACAGCAGATCCGTGATAAAATTTTTGGTTTCTCTGTTATTCTTTGTGGGGTGTGTACTACTGCTGCTGATAAATGCATGCTCTCCTCTCTAGATATGAGCAGTTTGACATTTGAACAATGAAGTATGTCCCCTTGGTCATTTTCTAAACAATTTCTCTGATGAAACTGTCAGGTCTTAGCCTCTGCTACCTCTAAGCAAACAGCAGCCTCATGTAATTTCCACAAGGTATTCTTTTCCTTCCTTTGAAATGCCTTTCTTTGCTCACGACCATCCATCCCTTTTCTCATTAGAACAGACAATTTCTATCATAATTTCTCATCCACTGTTCTTCCATGCATAATGACAATTTTATTACAAGGCCCTATTTCACCCTGCTTGCTCCAGCGGCTCGTCTCATGGTTCTGAGGTTGTTGGAATTACTCCCTTCTCCTGAACGCTCAGAGCGTGATTATGTGCTGTATTTCATCTGCCTGAAGCCTGGACAGCCCAAACCATTCTATGACTCTATGATTCCTCTTGACTGTGTATGGATGTAGGATGTGTGCAGAGTTGGACAACAAATGTCTAGAATGACTGTAACCCCTTATAACTAGCAAAAGCAATGTGGGAGATGTGTACCACTTATGCAAAGCTACCAACAACTCTCACCAAAGTAGTGGCTGAGTCCTTTGAAAATGATCTTGGTTTTGCATTCTCAAAGGCTTTCTGCTGTGGGGAAGTGATCCCTCCCTGGGAAGAACAGACACACAGAGATGCCTGAGGCATAGCACATGTAAGGGCTGTGTGAGATACAGAGGTGTGGATCATAGGGCTGGAAGGGTCTTCAAGAGAGTACAACATTTTTCCCACTGTCCTGAAAATGGATCAACTACATATAAAATCCTGGCAGCGGTTCCTAAAGACCTCCATGAGGGGAGGCTCTGCTGCCTCCAGACACGCATTGCCTTTGCCACTTGATCACTCTTTCAAAGACACATAGAGCTGATTATTATTATCCCCTCTTGTTGCATTTGAAAATTGTTGCTGGTTTTGTACAGTTGTACAGTTTTGTACATTTTTCCAGCTAATGCCTTGCTAGTGCCTCTCTGTAAAGTGATGGGCACTGGCTGACGCGCATACTGCATCATTTTCCCAAGGTGTCTGAGGTCACTTCGTGGCACAGAAGCACTGAAGGCAGCACTCAGTGCTCTGGGTGGATGTTTTGTTCTTCCAGGAGCTCCAAATCTGTAAGCTTCCAGCTGTCCAGCCTGCACCGTTCAGGGACTCAGACTCAAGCAAAAATTCTCTTTCCTTTCCTTCCATCCCAGCTTGCTGTGGGCTTTAGTGCATTTTTAAAGTTGGAAACTCATGGGAGAACTGGGAAAGTTCTGTGATTCTTCAAGGGATGACTAAGAGTAGGCTGACGAAGTGCAACAACCCCCAAACCGCAGACGATGAAAGCACCAGCAACAGGGGGCAGCAGGTTGGTATGTCTGCGCACCTCACCCTGCATTTGTACCCTTGGAAGATGCTACCTGTGTCAAATCCTTCGGAGAAAAAAAAAAAAAAAAAAGAGGGGAGAGTTGGAGAGATGTGCTGTTGTCTCCACACCGCTGCAGAGGTAAAAGCTGTTGGGCCAAGGCAGAGAGCTGTGCTCCTGTGCCATGTGAGGCCCCTGACTGCTTCTATCTTGTTTTCTCTCCCCATCTCTCTTATGTATTTGGTTTAATATTGACGGGCTATGCTAGAGCAGAAGGCAAGATAATAGAATTCCCCCATTGAGGGAGAGGAATTCCTTGTGGTCCTCCCTAAAATTGCTTTCTCTTCCTAAGTGCCCAGGAGAAATGTGCAGAGGTGATTTACCTCCTAATGCTTCATTTTGTCTTGGAGCTGTGGGCACTGATAAAATCAGGAGGCAGATATATGATGGCAGCACTTTTTCATTTCAGAATGTGCTGCTCTAATAGAAGTGCCTTTCCTGCGTGCAGGCCAGCAGGTTTTAACCTTTGTGATGCCACCAGTTTACAAGGTGATGCCACCAGTTTACAAGCCATGCTCAGTGTAAAGCAATGGCCCCAGAAGTTTATTGAATTGTCCAATTTTGGGGCTTAGGGCTGGTCTAGAGTGCGTTCAAAACCCCACCAGATACCTTGCCTCACCATCAGCTTTGTGACACCATGCAGAGATGCTCGGATGGACCCAGTGCTGCTTGGGAGGTAGACAATGTCCTGGAAAGGGAACTCACTTGAGGGCCACCAACTGAGCATTTGGTTAAGTAGAATTTCTCTGGCCTTCCCACTGCTGTTAGCTGCTTTAAATGTTAGAGTACTTTATATATTGAACCAGACACAAGAATGAGTCTGCTGTCTGCTGGTTAGGTCATCCCTCTGGAGGGAAACTCTCCTGTGCAATTAGTTTCCAATGATTTACATGATGTGTGCCTCACAAGCCACCAGGTCAATGGAAATTTGGATGTGAAAATGAATGAGGGAATCCACAAAATGCAGCCTACATATGCTATAGACCAGCTCTTCAAAGCTTCTCAGCACTGTGCAGCTTCTTCCCCAGGTCTTGCTGTACATGGCACTGGTACAGCCCCTTGTAGCAGTGTCCTGGTTGACATTTCCCCGTGTATTGAGATACCCATTAATCTTGCTCTAGGGACAAGGAGCATTTCCGTATCTGTCATTACTGCATCTCCCTTAGTAGATCATCCCTTAGTGAGGACGCAGACAGATTTTAACTAAACATTTCTCCAAGGTGGTTTTAGTGATGTATATTAACATGCAAGATGATTTTTGGACAAAAGCTCAATGCACACAAGTTCCTTTTTATGCAGAAGATTTCAAGTGTATCAGCAATAAATTCCAGAAGTGCCTGTGTGTCTTAGCTTGGTCCATCTGTGGCAGAGCTGGGAACTGAGCACAGGTCTCCAAAGTCTGAGGCTAACCAGTCAATGTCCGTTCCTCTCTTTACAGGAAAGCAGGGCTGGAGGACAGCTGGCTGGCTAGATCACACCGGCACAATTTTTTGACAGAAGCAGCTTTAAACTAAGTTTAAAACTGCTTTGGGAAACTCACATCAAATTAAAATGCAGGCAAGGCTTCAGCAGATATAAAACCACCCTCACGCTTTGCAAATCTCTGTTGAGGAGCCTCACCGGACCCCATCAGCAAGAGGAGGAGCAGAAGACCTCCTCTCCAACCCCTCCGTCCCACCACTACACTCTTCCTTCTCACACTGCTTGACTTCATCGCTTTGGAGCGTTATTTTTAACCAACACTTTTAATGCTCTGATTTCGCAGGTTCCTGGTGTATAATTAGAAGTCCTGACATCCTTGTCCTCTTCCTCCCTGGTGTCACGGGCCTGTGGAGAGAAGGAGAAAGGCTTTACTCCCTCTCTTGTGGCAGAACCGGTGGCAGGTCCTTCATCAAGACAATACATCTGTCAGCCTCTATCAGCCTCCCTGTAATTAGCTCCAAAGTTAACTACTTTCAATCTCCCAGAGAGGCCAACACCTTTGTGTTTACCTCTCGCTGGAAAAATTCCTCCCGCAGCCACTTGAAAGTGTCTGCAAGGTGCCTGCAAGCCAAGAAATGTGCAAATTCACAGTGACGTGCAAATCTCCCCTTAATATCCCCCCACCTGACAGCATGATGTTTCCTAAATGAAGTCCGTCTTTGGCAGGAAAGGCTGTGCAGCATTGCCAAGCCAAAGGGCAATTAATTTAGATGAGTTTTCAAACAAAGTCACGGCACAAGAGCTGTATTTTTAAAATTCGCGTCTTCCATTTTTCTCCTCGCAGAAAGAATTATCACAATTGTGTGCAGCTGTGAAGAAAATGAAAAATAATTGGGAAGTAGGAGGAAGTTTTGCACAACAAACCAAGACAGAATTTAAACAAATCAGAGCTGAACTCCAGGTGCTGCACACCCCTGGTCTGGAGCCCTTGTTTTCTCTTCTGTTTTCACCCCTTCTTTCTGGAAATGGAATTAGTCCAAGTGGCAGAGCATCAGAGGAGGATGCTGTTACGCAGACTTGCATTTATTTCCCTTCTGCCACCAATTACAGGAGATTGTAAACAATGATTACAATTTTCAGACATCCATAAGACTTGCACAAAGAGGCTTTAACCTTTTTTTTTTTTTTTTTTTTTTAGCAACTATAAGGGAAATTATTTTCAGCAGTCACTATGGACAAACTGAGCTCCCACCAGAGTTTAGTGGAAATTTTACCATATACTTCAGGGTGGTCCAATGCATACCAATGAAAAAAGTTCCACTGACTTTGGAGTGACCCGGGTTACACTGTACATTTTTGTATTGTGGGTCTTAACAATGTCTACTCACATAATAACTTCTTTTTGTTGTTCTTAATAATTGCTTTTGTTAATGGAGTTTGGGCTTTTTTAACCCAAGATGACATTTCTTTCCTTCATTCTTCTTTGTGTGTGTAAAGCACTTGGGATGGTACCACCTGGAACGGTTGATAGCGATGTTTGGAGGGACTGTATCGACTGAAAAACAGGTAATATAAGGAAGACCATGATGGCTGGGTTTGGGATTTAAGGTTTAGGGATGCTCCCTGTGTCCTCTGCATAGGAACAGATCTCAGTTTAATGATGAGCGCTGTCTGTGCCTGATGCCTTACAGGACCAGCACAGCCACAGGGTCAGGACGGTTATTCCTATTCTGCCCTTGGAATTCTAATGACTGTGGAAATGAATGACTCAGATAAAACAAAGGTTGGCTTTCTTCAACACATTTTTCTTAGCCTGGAGCATTAATAACCCTTTTTGGCTATAAATCTGTGCTGCTCTGAGATTTCAGCCATGCCAGGGTTCTACGTGGAAAGACCTGTTGTGTCATACCTACAGCTCCTCTGAAGCAGACTCCTTTATTTTATTTGGATTAATGAAAGCCTAGTGCATATTTCTTATAAAGACTGGGTTTTAGATGGGCTTCCCACTGTGCTGTGGAACCCCTGTTCTCTGTATTTATCTGTAACAGGTTGGTTGAGGAGAGGGTGGAGGTGTCAGATCACATTTATGTGCACGTGTGCCCAAGTGAGAGACAGGAAGATAGTTATGCTTTTGCTGAGTAACTTGCCCTGGAGATAATTCATGGACACATTGGTCGTGTATTTCCTGAGACCATCAGGAATGTCAGTGCGTTAGACAGTCATTTCTCTACTGAAGTAACAAAATCTAAATAGCTGTGAGTGGCGATTCATTATCAATTGCCCCACTTTTCCAAGGCTGCCTCATATTTTCACACCTACAATCCTTCTTTTTTCCTGTGTCTTGTAGAAATATTCCCAATAATGTAATCTTGTTGGGAGCTGGGATCAGTAAAATATCTTTGTAGAAGAGAACTGGTTCTATAAGCACAGCAGCAGCAGCCTGGCTTTATAACTTGAAATAACTCTTCTCTATTTCTATTTATTCCTGGTAAACAACAGTCAAACTTTCAAAGGCTTTTTGAGATAATTACTATTATTACTAGAAAACACATTTGTCCCACTGAAGGATTGATTAGTGCTTAGTTAGATTCCTGGAAATGCTCCCTCCATATTTTTAGAGGAAAGCCATGCCTCAGGAGTCTGTTCAAGTTCTCCAAAAAGAGTGAAGGATGGATAATAGATGAGATCTGGATTTCAGGAAGCTTTTGGCAGGACTTTTCCCCTAAGGTTTTTAAGGAAGGTACACTAGTCAAAAGGGAAGGTCCTCTGGACAGAGCTGTGAGAAGAACCTGGATGGATCTGGTGCCTCCTCAACATCACAAGTGCAGTAGGTCTTGATTTTACATGCAAGCACAGCAAAAATGGATATTACGCTATGCATAAGGGCTCTGGTCACCTGCACAACCTTGTATGATGGTGTAGTGATGCACTGGACCTTGTCCCCATGCCTCCTAGGAGTGGTTACTGGTGTACCATGGCCCCAGCCCAAGGTGAGTGGAAAATTGCATACTTGGACCCTGCTATATTTGCTAGCACAGAGCAAGGATTGGATGGGCTTTCATCTACTTCAGATCTACACTCAATCTAATATTGATTTCCCCATGAGCATGGGATTATATTTGAGCCTTCATGTGCTCTTACCAGTCAAAATTCAGTCCCACCCTGAGCAACACCATAGGGTCTATGATTTGCAAGAGAAGCTGGGTAATTTTAGAGATTAGCTCCCATCCTATCTTATGTGCTTTTATTTTTTCAGTGCAGATGATCTTCATATATAAGTAAAAAGAGTCAATATTCCTTACACTGCTACTCAGCAAACCCAAATGCTCTGAATTTCAGAATGAGTCCTTTGTGGCTGGCGTGTCTTTGCTCATAATAAAGGTGCCAAAAATTCTCTATTATCTTGAAGATTTGCCTTCCACTTGTGTGATTGCATTGATTTCAAGACTGCTAAAGCAAGGGAAGAAAAAAATCCACCAAGCTAATTCTTGTAAAAAGGCACTGAATATTCCTAGGCAGAAGCTAGCAACAAAGCTGTGCCTGCAGTCCTATCAATATTGAAATCTTGTTTTAAAAGTGGATTTTTCTTCTGTTAAAATAATGAGATGTAACATTAAGCACACAGAGGAAGTTAAAAACACTGATGAGCTGAAGATTTTGCTGTGTGCCTTTGGGAACGCAGCACTGAGAAGACCCTGGCCTTTATTTCAGTGCAGTTTGGATGTTCCAAACATATATAACCCCTAAGAGACAGTACACAAATGATGGTACATTTACTCAACATGTATCACATAGTTTGAAAATCATGGTCCTTTTCAGACAGAAAGGCCAAAGAAATTAATTAAGTGGACATTTAATTTGTTTTTATTCTTTTTACAAAGGAGCAAAGGAACAGGAGGTACCAGAAGTCAGGAGACATCCTGAATTTGGGGATGAGTTTTCTTTTCCCATTTCCACCTGGCTCCTTCCCTTCCCATCTTAATTTCAAAGCCAGAAAAATGCTGCAGAAGCAAAGATGTGAACATATGTGCACGGTTATAAAGAAAGTTGTGATATTACCTTTTCTCATGAATATTCCAGGCGGTGACTTGACTCACAGGAATGCTCATGAGTGTGGAGTGTTTCAGAACAAACAGGAAAATATTTGTAAACAGTTGGCTTAAATGAATATGTGTAACAATTTCCATGGGAAACCCACTTTCTCCTTGGCCATGAAAAGACTGGCTTCACTGCTACTCAAGGTTTAGGGCAAGGAGGATGGTTTTCCAGCTGCAAGTGAGTCAGGGCAGGAGGGGCAGTGGATGAGGACTGGCTCCGGGCCCGAGGTCTCCAGGCAGTGACCCATGAATCTGTTCTGTGGAGACATGGCAAGAGGGCTTTGAGTGCTTTACAGGCTGTCCTCTCAGTGAACAACATATTTGGGCTCAGAAGGCCAGGGTGGCTTTCTATAGTGTAACCAACACCCCAAAAAACCTTGGCCTAAAGGATGGTGCTGTCACAAGGCTTCTTCACCCTCTGGACAATGAGGCACCTGGTACTCTGTTATCTTCATCCCTCTGCTCGGCTCCTTCTGGCATCATATTGACCTTGGCTTGGGTGAAACTCCAGCCCCGCTTCCATTGGGGCTGAAACTTTCAGCAACCAGCCAGAACTGCAGCTATGGAGCCCTGGAAATAAACTGTCAGCATCATTGACTGAACTACAGTTACGGGTAGAAAGTACCCAAGAAAAAATGTCAAATCAGGGTGATACTGTGTGTGTCACACTCCAATCTGAAAAAAAGCCCAGAATAAATTATCGAAATAAATGATTTATTTAATGAATTATTCATCTAGCTTTACTCCAATCAATCAGAAGTCCTTCAGCCCCACGGGACAGAAATGGACTAATGTTTTTTCAGATACCCGTACAGAAGGTAACTCCTGGTCAGCAGCCAGCACAAGTATGCAGTGTTTCGGGCTGTGAGCTGTGTTCCTGGATGTAGCTGAATCAGTGAGTTACTAAAGAACATTTCAGCTGTCCTACATTGAGAATAAACCCATTTCTTTTTCCCTGTTCATTTATTTGCCCTGTTATATTCCTATAACATGTGGACAGCTACACATGGGCCCATTCTGAACATCACCTTGAGCTTTGGGGATGAGCAGGCAGTGGAGTTGTTTTGCACCATCCACCCCAGAAGGCAGGTGAGAGATGGGGTCTGTTGTTCCCTCCTTGCTGCAAGGCTCCAAATCATTCCGTCTCCCACAGTATCCTCGCAGCTAA
>NW_010120686.1:0-26226 GCF_000699245.1 Pterocles gutturalis
TTTTCTCTTGCTAAATCTGTAAAATCTTTGTAAAACAATAGATATTTTCTGAAGAGAAATTCTGATCATTCTGGCTTCTTTTGCGGGTTATTTTTGTTCACCCTTCACCAGGCCAACTATGACATTTGAAAGTTTAGTCATTTAGACCTACAAAGATTCTGTATTGTCTTCAGAATTATTTTGCATCTGCTTCAGTACTTGTCTGAGTTTTTTTTTTTTTTTTGATTTGCTGGAATTTAGTCAGGGTTAGGTGTGTGGGTGACTTGTAATTTGAATATATATGCAGGATGTCTTTAAACCGCCCCAGCTGTTGGCTAAGAGCAAATATTTCATATTTGTGAGGAAAAGCTGAGAAAATTCCTCTTGTTTACAACTGACAAGTCCATCTGATGAAGGCACATTGTTATCTGACAGCCAATTCATCTCCTTGGGATTCTGAAATTCAGAATGATTTCTCAGGAAACTCGTGGATACTTCCTTCACATATTTTCTTTTATAGATTAAGTAGCAAGCACTTTAAAGTTTTTTTCATTTTTTTTCAGTGTGTAAGTGTAGGATGTCACATTTCCACTCTAAGTGTAACGTGCCAAGCTACTGTCAAAGAATACCTGATGCTTTCTTTTTAGCATGCCAAAGGAAGGTATAAGCGAACTTCACCGCAACTTAACTGAACTCAATTTGGTTTATAAGGTTGTTTACATGTAGTGTTTCTTATATTGGAATATCTTGTGCTAGTGTATGCAGGCTGAATTTTAAAATGCTTCCTGTAGTTCACTACTCTTGAACGTGAAGAACAGACCTGCACAGTAGTTTCCCTTTGAGGTTAAATGGTGCTTTTGGGTTTTTTGTTTTTGAACTGGAATTCCAGTTACAAAATAATTTCTTTATAGACCAGTTACTCAGATTTACAAGGAACTGTCTGGTTGATCAGCGAATTACTCATGAATACTCATTTGTAGATCTGATCATGCAAAACATTGAATATCCTCAACTCCCTCAAAGGGAAGTAAAGACCTGAAGCACTTCGCAAAATTAACCTCCGAGAGAAGACAATCTTAACCTTCTCTTCAGAAGAAAGCAACTTAAGATATGATTTGATTAAATCTCTCAGATGGATGGAAATGTTTCTCCTATAGTTTAGTTAGGCAACAACAAATCTCTAGTACACCAGATACGTGTAGTAGTATGTACACAAGGCTATGTAAACCCAATATGCTCCATAGCAGGAATTTGTGACACAAATTGTCACACCAGTGTAACTGTAGAAGTGCAATGGAAACCAAAACCACAATTAATACTGCTGTCACAAGTGATTGTTACTACAGCAGCCCTGCTGTAATTCTAAAGTAAAAGTATTCAGTTATCAATAAACGATTAATAGTAGTGCCTGCTACGTAAGAACTGTGAGGGAAAACAAGCTGGAAACTAGGAATTTAATCAGATAAGTTTTAGATTTGTGGAAACTTTAGTTGCTGGAGAGACCCTGGTGAAGCTGAAGGTGCTTTTGCTATAAGCCTTTTAGTTGGATACTTCTCTGAAAAGTCTTCGGTCCAATAAATGGGTGTACACTGCAGTGTTCACTTAGTTATTACCTCTAGTAGTCTTGTCTGAAGACTCAGCTTTTAAGGGGTACTAGGTCTGGTGCAAACCAGTTTGGTACAGCACTCCCTGAGCTAGTAAGTCTGCCATGAATAAGGCTTTCTTCATGGCCTGTATCTTGACTGGGTGAATCCTGTTGTCTTTTGTGTTGTGTAGATGCTCCATCTGCTTAAACAACCCTCTTTGAACTTCAATATGTACAGCCTGTTTTTCAGTCATGGGGCAGCTTGTACCTTTGTGTACATTCTGGAGCAGTGCCAAAAACTCTTGGATTAATTACGGTCTTGGTTGTCCTGTGTTTAACATCTGCAAGACTTTCTACATTAACTAGTAATTTGTGTGACAAACCCACATTCCTATGAGCAAGGCCTCTGAAGAGTATATGGCCGTTCAGTACATGGCAGGTCCCATAAAGAAAGGATTGGGATGTGACCTGTTATGTTGCATGAACCTCTCTTATGTAGACCACAGTGGTGGGGTTTGGTAGGCTTCACGGCAGGAAGGCACAAAGGGTCAAGGTGTGGAGCATTTCCACAGAGTTTAAGAATTTCGAGAGACCACTGCCTGTTATGGGAGACAAAACTTTTCGAAACAATTCCTTACGAGAATGCAAAATTAAACACTTGTTTCTTCTGTCTTTATAAAGCTGTCATCTTGGGTGTGATGTTTATAATAGTTTGAAATAGTCTTAAGAAAACAAGATGAAGATAAACTGAAGATCTCCACTTTCTGAAAACTAACATTATTATTAGACACAGCTTTAAAAATGACTTTTACAAAGTGTAGTCAATTGTTATCCCCTATACCACCTTCTTCTGTGGTGTTGCAGCTATTACTCAAAGCGTCCCAGTGTTTTTACAAGCTATTGTCGTCTGGAGGGAAGTATAAAATTTAGTTGAAGACAGCTGCTATAGACTGTTGAACCGGTTCTATTATAAGCTGCTTAAGTCTAAAATTTCCTTACAGTTCTTTGTACTCCAGAAATACAGTGCTGTCAAGTTTTGAGGGCTAAGTATACTCTTCACTTGTCTATGTAGCAGAGCAGCGACCTTTTCATTTAGGAAAAAAAATTATTTGGCTGATAGGAACATAGTTTTTAATCATATTTTTTGGTAACAATTTTTCTATGTCTAGTAGTTGAAGTGCCAGCTATGATGATTCTAAGATGTATGTATGCTAAACATCCAAAAAATGTCAGGATAGGAAGAGTTTACAGCAATCATTTGAAAACTACCCACATTTTTCTTCCTGTATTTGTGAATAATCCATTGAAGCCGCAGTATGCCCCTAAAATGCTAATTTGGAGTCTGATTCTGCAGACATTTACCACGTGAATAACTTGGTTTGCATGAGTAGTCCCACTGATTACTCTTGTGAGAAAGGTTACTTGTGTGGCCTAGAAAGTTTCCAGGCCAAGCCCCTACAGTTTTGATACTTGAATTAATAGAATTTATTTCTACAATGTCCATTTATTGTCTTGGTAGTTCTAAAGAGCTATCTGTGTAGATTTGAAAATACGAAAACAAACACAAAACCCCACAAAACCTGCTTCTGGAGAAAGTAGTGTGGAGGTAAAATGTTACTCTTGTGGGCTCTAGAACAGCTGCAACTTCTGAGCTAAATATTTACCCCCCCTATACCTCCATAAAAACCCGCCCCCCTGAGCTACATGGTGTGAGCAAGCTGAAATTCTGAGTTCAAGAAAAGAATGCTGTAAGGGTTGAACTTCAAGTTGGTACTTGAAATAGCTTTTACATGGAAAGATACCTATGTTGTGTTTTCATGCTTCTTGCAATGTATCACTGAATGATGGAGAGAGAAATATTTAAAGAATTAAATGTTTTGTTACAGTTCATGTGTTTTTCTAAATTTTTACAACTCAATTCTGAAATAACAAACTGAGGAATTGTCTGTACTTGCTATTTATTGGGGCTCCATCTCCACAAGTACATCGAAACAAGTTATTAAAACTTAAGATGAAGAGAGCATTTACTTAGGAGTGTGTTGTGAGTGTTTGAGCAGTACTGAAAATTACTAAAGATTTTGTTCATGCTGTGAATGAACAATTTGAAACTTACAGATGTGTCACAGTACAGAAGGAAAAAGGTATTTCAATGACATAGTTTCAAGGAAAAGTTTTTTCTAATTAGTAAACAAACTGAAGTACCACTCAGATTTCTTTTCTGGATATCAATCGATATGTGAAACTGCTATGTTTGCAGCTTCTGCAACAAGGGCTTAATTATAGCGTGAATACATAGGAGTCAATCTTGTCAAAGTTATTAAATGGGATTCAGTATAATAAAGTGGTTTTTAGTCGTACTTCACATATTACATGGTTAGAGTTATCTGGTCTCTAACATAGTTCAATAGATGTGGGAAACCACTAGGCTGTATTAACAGGTTTTGAAATTATAAAGCCAAAACTCACTCATGAGGTACCATGGTCTCTGAATATACTGTGTTTTACAGAGCATCTCATCTTACAAACACATGCATAGCAGGATGGACTAAGAAATAAAATGTTCCATCTAGGATAAAAACAAAACCAGCTTGTCTTGGGCAATACTGCCTGCCAAGCCTGGGCAATTACGGAGGGAATTAGCAGCTGTTTCAAAACAGACTAGGTAAACTAGAACTGTTCCTTTTGTCTAGTCTAAGAAAGGTTGACACTATATTATGTGTAGGATCTTTCTTAGGGTGCAGACTTATTGTATCACTGATGGGATAAAACATGCTTTCCAGAGATGAAAATAAACCTATATGATAACTTTTTATTATGTATTGATGTATGGCATGATATTGCAGTTTTATTCTAGTTATTTGACTAGCTCTATCCATAAAATGTAAATTCCAAGTAGGAAAATAGTAACTTTTAGATGAGGAATAGTATGGTTTTCTATGTTTTTTTGTTTTTGTTTTTGTTTTTTTTTTTTTTTAAATGTGAGCTATGTCGGTAAGTTAATCCCAGAATAATTAGTTTTGTTCTGAACTTTTTCTTTCTTGGTTTTGAATCTCTGGTAGACTCTAGCCATTTTGGTTGTAGAAAAGGAGCATTAAAAACGCTAGATTTCACTTCTACAGAGCTACATGATCAAAGTTCAGGAGCAGGGACTTCTGGAAAAATGCCCAATGTTGCCAAACTGCATCATAAAAATGGACAGTTTTAACGGAAGCAAAATCTGGTGTGGTGTTTTTTGTGGGTGTTTTTTTTTTTTTTTTTTTTTCTCCAATTGACAGGGGCTTAGATGTGAAGTTTAAAGGCTAATGTGGAATTTTAGGACGCCTGGTGAAAAAGCTGTGTTAGCAGTGGAGTCACAGCTACTGTTCCAGGAATAATTTGTATCACCATCATAGCCAAAGGAACAGCCAATAAATGAACAAGATTTCATCTTGTTGTGCTTAATTATACGTTGTTTCAATTAAAGCTGCTTTTTGGCAGTAAGACCTTGTATTATATAGTATGGAAGTTGTAGTGAGCTCTTAGAATGACTTCTTAGCTCTTTAGCTAGAAGTTAGTCTCCAATTTCTTTTCTCACTGAATCTGTTTCATTTTGGTGTGCGAGTTCATTACTGAAGCCTGAGAATTAATTTTTTCCATTGGGGTACATTCTGAACAGTTTCTGACTACCACAGCCAGGAGGATCTAGGCTGGACTGCCTACAACCTGAGATAATAATGCGTGTGCTTGTTTTTTAAGGCTGCTTGATGTTCTGTTTTTCTCCCCCTTAAAGCACTGGTACTTAATCACCTGTCTGGCTTCAGTCTGGATACATGAGTGTTAGAAGGGTTAATACCTTCACACATGTGTGATAGGTAGCGGAAGAATAATGAGCTCAGGTAGAGAATACGTTTTTGAACAGCCCTGAAGGGGGTGAACAGTTATTCCTTGTTAATCACGGATGTGAAAATCCTTCTCTTAACTAATCCTGCATAGTTTAAGGGCAATGTATAGCACATTCCTCATCTTAGAACGAGGAAACCACAAAGCCTGCGGTGCTAATCACTTACCAAAGGAATGTGAGACCATCTTACATGAATAGTACTGGGGCACCTGTATTTATAGTTTAAAAAAATAATAAAAATTACTACAGTAATTATTCTGTATTAGCAGGCTTTTGTCAAAGCAACTTCAAATATGTTCTTTAAAAAATTCTGTTGAATCAGAAATAGACAAAGGCTGTCTTTGAAGACTATTTAAAAAGATGCAGTGTTCTAATAGAATTTTTTAAATCAGATTATAGCTACATTTAGATTGCAGAATGCTACAAAGTGTTTGATAAAACTTTAAGTCCAAGAGCCATGTTCTTTTGAAAGCTTTTAAAATGTTTGCTATTATTTTTAGTATATTTTATTAGTCTGAATGTCTTTTCTCATGGGGCTCATTTTATAGGTCTAGAAGTCCAATTGCAGTGAGAAGTCCTGTTTACTCTTTGCAGACCTTTTTACAAATTCCAGGGCAGGAAGGCTGTTTATTTTTCCCACATCTGTTTTGTGCTCATCCTTTGTGACATTGTTTGCTAGTTGCTCTTCTTTCTTGCTTCCTCTAAAATGGGTAATTTGCACTGTTGCAAAAATGTTGAAACCAAATCTGATTCTACAGAACTCTTGTGTCAATGTTTTTGTTCCAAATAGCGTTTTGTGTTCTGAAGCTATTTCAAGTTGATGCTGTAGAGCACTAATATTAAACTTAAAGCTACACATTTTAGTTTTACTCTGCAAGAATGATTTTTCTGTTGCAGAGGCAGTTCAATTAAAACAAACAAGCAAAACAGATTTAAAGTTAGATGGTCACAGGTGAAAATTGAGTCGTCATTACATTTTAATATAGCATATTTCTAAGAGCATATAAGATGCTTCTTATTTTAACTGCAGAAGCCACAGTTCTATCTGGAATTTTACAGTTAAACTCTGAAATGTGTGAGGGATCTGGCTGCATGGCTGCCACTACAGTGACTCACACCGTTATTACCTCATTTACTCTAGAGTCTGGTTGAAACTTCCTCAGAAGAAATATTTTATTTTCATTCATAGTATGTAGTGCATTGTGCTGACTCATCTTTAATAATAGTCTGGACTGATAATCAAATACAATGTCGTAAAGTCTCCCTTAATTTTTTTAAGACACACCAGCTTTTCTGACTTTAGTTTGGCAGGATGCCTGTACAGGTGCTACAGAAAAATACTTGAGTGAAGACTTGCTGTGGTAACTTGGTGCCAGAAAGACAGTTACAAGCCTATCTAAACTATTTGCAGGCCTTTCTTGCCTTTCTAAACTGTCTGTCCAAACTCTAACTAAATTCCATCTAATAGATCAACTTTCCCTCCCCTCTTTGCCTTTTTTTTTTTTTTTCTTGGAAGTAATCCCAAGTGTTGTCAAAGACCATCCTTACTTCATCTGATACTTGATCCTGTATTATTTTATGGGCATTTTGTAACTTCTGTTTCCATCTTTGTGGTATACTTTCTAGAATTAAACCCAATGAATTAGCCTCACAGGATTGTGGAGGTTTCAAGGAGCCTCTGTAGATTGTCTGGTCCCATGCCAGTGATGTGGTGTCTGAGGAGTGTTCCCAGTTGGGCTTTGAATGTCTCCAACACTGGAGAACCTACAACTTCTCTGGGAAGCCTGTTCCAGTGTTTGACCACCCTCCCAGTCAAAGACTTTTCTTATGTTTAAATGTAATTTCCTGTATTTTGATTTGTGCCTGTTGCTTCTTGTAGTTTCACTGTGCCCCACTGAGGAGAGGATGGCTCAGTCTTCCTTGGGAAGAAAGTGCATTACTTATTACACATAATGTGTTTCTACACCTGGAGATCCCTCTGAGCCTTCTCTTCCCTGGGCTAAACAGTCCCAGCTCTTTCAACCTCTCCCGCTGTGACAGGTGCTTCAGTCTGTCTGTTTGATCATCTTTGTGTCTCTTCTATGGGCTTGCTGCAGTCTGCCTGTGTCTCTCTTACAGTGGGGAGCCCAGCACTGGGCACAGCACTCCAGGTGTCTCTCCAGTGCTGAGGGCAAGGATCACCCACCTTGACCTGGCTTTTCCTCATACAGCCCAAGATGCTGTTGGCCTTTGCTGCAAGGGCACATTGTTGCCTCTGGTTTAATTTCTTGTTCACCAGGGCCCCAAGCCTTTCTCTGTAAAGCTGTATCCCAACTAGTTGTTCTCCAGTGTGTGCTGGTACATGGGGTTATTCCTCCCCAGGTGCGGGACTTTGCATCCCTGTTGTTGAGCTTCATGTGGTTCCTTTTTGACCCAATTCTCCAGCCTGTCCAGGTTCCTCTGGCTGGCAGCGCACACACCTGGTGCATCAGTCATTCCTTCCAGTTTTGTAACACCTGCAAACATGCTGAGGGTGCACTCTGTCCTGTCTTCCATGTTGGAGATGTTCAACAGTACTGGCTCCAGTACTGATCCCTGGGATACATCACTAGAGACTGTTCTCCAGCTGGACTTTGTGTCACTGGTCACAGCCCTTTGAACTTGGCACTTTCAGTCCACTTCACCATCTGCTTTTCTAGTCTGTGCTTCATCAGTTTGTTTATGAGGACAGCTGTCAACAGGAGACAATGTCAGAAGCTTTACTGAAGTTGGGATAAGCAATGTCCACTGCCTTCCCTTCATCCACCAGGTTCCTTATTCATTGTAGGAGGCTGTCAGGCATGATTATCCGAGTTGTAAATCTATGCTGACTACTCATAGTCATCGTCCTGTCCTTACTGTGTCTAGAAACAGCTTCTGGTTTGCTCTATCACCTTCCCAGGCATCGAGGTGAGGCTGCCTAGCCTATAGTTTCCTGCTTTTGCTTTTTTTTTTTTCACACTTTTTAAAATGCCATAGGCAGGATTAATGAGTAATGACCATCTATTTATATAAATATCCTTTCTGTTGAAACAGTAAGGAATATAGAAACTTCCAGACAACAACAGCCTTAGTTTCTCTCTTCTTCTTAGCAAAAAAAAAAACAAAAAAAACCCCACCAAAATAAAAAAACAAAAACCAACCAAACGAAAAAAACAATAACCCAAAACCCAACTAAATGAAGACCTCATCCTAGTTCTGCTTATTGGAAAACCTCTAAAAATAAGCAAAGGAGTGCAGTCTTCTGATTCTCTGTGTAAAATAGTGTTCTGCATAATGTACGGAGAATTGATTGGGGTAGGGGAGGAATGTGGTAATTTTGGACTTGACATCAACCTTGTCTGAGAAGAACATGAAGCACAGAAAAAAATACATTAGTGTTCAAGTAGTGCACCTATTACAATATACTACTATAGTTTGCAAAGTAACTTTAACCACTTCCTATGCAAGTAAGAAACTGAATTTGCAGTAATGTCTGTGTCCTGCTTCCTTTCAGAAAACGTTTTTCACTAAACAAATATCTGATTAATATCTGATACTAAACTGAAACTGACTTAGATAGCTTTCTTAGTTGTCACTATTTAGCCTGGAAGATGGAGCCCTGATTAAGTGGTTCTTGATGTGGAGAGAATTTTGACTTAGGCGTCTGAATGCTATAAGATCAGCCCTGAACTTCTCAGATTCCAGTTTTTATCCATGTGGTCAGTAAACTTGGTATTGCTAGCTTTAATGAGATTATGACTAGTTTGGCTAGAGGTGAGAAGGTCTTTGCAGAGAGTTCTTAATGGAAGAACTGGCACAATCTTCTGTTTAGCTCTTAGTTCTTGGGCCTTCTTCTCACTTCATTACATGTTCATGCAAGTCACATTCACAGGCAGCAGTTGCCAGATGTATTCAAGTTCCGTAGATTGTGGCTTTGGACATGGATGCACACATGTTCTCTGCCTCTGGCACATATAGCAGCATGCTTTTTGTAGAAAAGTAGTAAAGCTTGCCTTCCTTGCAGACATAAGCCTAAGTCAGGCGCTATATAAAGTTCTCTGGGGAGGAAGTAGGCATCACTTATTCTGATGTCTACCGTTCTGTCTCTGTATATCTAGGGTCAGGTTTTTAGGACTTAATGGCTAAATCGTTCCATGGATGTGATTTGGGTGCTAGGCACTAGCTTTCTGTTTTAAGATATTTGGATAAAAGATATTTGGATAATTTTGTAGGTTGTTTCCGTATTTCCTGAGGTCATAGAGCCTGAGCTGATATTAGACCTTCCCAGCAGATGCATAGCCCTCTAACCTGTTGGAACTACTTAAGGAGCCTGGTGGGCTCAGTCATTGTGAGCAGAAAGTGCTGCTGCATGAACACTTAGTGGTGTGTTAACTGATGTGCCCTTTCATTTAAAGTTCAATGATAAAAATATTTGTGTGCTTTTAAAGTTTTTGCATATTTTGCAAGTGAGCTTCAGTGAAAAGATCTCACATGGTATTTTTAAATGTGTGTGATAGTAATGGCTTCTACTGACAAATGGTAGGTTTGGATGTGTACCTCTGAAGAGTAGTATTTAAGCTATACACTACTGTATGATACTATGCACAGATAGTGTATTTACTTCTCTTGGCTAACTTTGAATGAGGAATGAAAAATAATGTCTTTGTGTGAGGTGGAAGCCTTCTATCCTCCTTCCTGAAGAAGAAGAGGTGGTAGAATAAAATGCATCTGTACAATGCAATCTGGAACAACTCAGTTGCCCAGAGAGGCTGTGCAGTCTCATACAGCTTCTCTGGCTGTATATAGTTGATTACAGTGGGATCAGAAGCAAGCTACAGTGGAGGTTGTAACAAGCCTGGGGAAGAAATACAGATGTGCTTGTGAATTATAGCAATTGCAGATGATTACATTGCAGACAGTGTAATTAAGATTTTTTTCTTTTCTCCCTTCCTTGCCTATGCATGATTGATACTGGATCACAGTTATTGTAGCATGAAAACTTGAGAGACATCGGAATGGACTGGTGGCATGGCCCGACTTCAGTGGGTTAGGATACCGGTCACTGGGAGCATAATGTGCTCTCCCCAGAGTTTAGCTATAACTGTGACATCCTCTACATATCCTCTGGCTGCATGCAGAAGACAAGTAAAACCCAGATATGCACCCATTTCTGCAAAGCTAGCCTGTTCTCTAGAATCAGTAACTCAAAGCAAGCCAGTTTTATTTTGCTTACCATACTATTGGCTGCCTCACAGTGTAAACTATTGCTTGTCTTTACCTAGTTGTTCGATACCAATAGGCAGATAACTTCCTTTAAAAAGTAATTTCACCTGCCCACCTGTGAAAGATTTTCCTTCTTTGTCCTTAAATTGATCCTTCTGAAACTTGTAATATCTTTTGAGTATATCTGTTTACTTCTACCATCACGTTGATTTGAAGATGCTTTTCTAGTCTTTAGTGTGTTTAGAAGACTGAGCTCTGGAAGCTTTAAGCCGAAGTATTTAAAATAACGTGTATACTTTAGGTAGTGTGTGTGCACTTTGCTTGAATTCACCATGAAGAGGTCAAAAATTTACCTGTGCCAGTCTGTCAGTTTGCCCCATCTCCTCCTAAAGATGCATTCAGTACCAGAAGAAAAAGAAGTTATATATGTTTTAATTGCAACTGTGCCTCAGTTTTGTTAAACTGAAGGAATTATATGGAGCTGGACCCTCATCCATTTATTTCTGGCTACTACAAAGGGACTTTACAATCCAAGGTATTGCAATATTAGAAGAGATCCTTCAGTACATTTCTGTTGCTTGTAACACGGACAATTAATCTCTTCTAAGCTCTCTGCCTTTGCTTGAGGAATGCAAATTTTTCTATCTCAGCTGGGAAACTGAATGGTAGCAGTATGGAGTATCTCATCATTTGTTTCTTCAGTGCTTGCCCTTGAACTTCTTGCCAGTTCTGGGAGAGCAGCAACTGAAATTTCTCTACTCACGTTGTCCCAAGGGAAAGGCTGTCAGCTAGCTAGCTGCGTGCCAACACACATTGAAATGAAATGTGGTGGGTTTTTTCTGGTTGTTTTTACTCTGCAGTAGCTGTAGTTCTTTGCAATCTATTGTCATGGATTCTGTGATCCATTTTGCTCTTCCAGGTCTTTGGTTACCTCAGGTTTCAGCTTCTGGGGAAAAAGGAGATCATGCCTGTCTCACTCTTACTCCACTATGTCTATGTGTTCTGGACAGATGTTGCTATTTCAGAAAAAATTAAGCATGAGGTCACCTGAAAAAGTGGAAATGCCAACATGGGAGAACTATGTACATTAGTAGTGAACTGTTTTAAAATAGGAATGTGTTTTCTGGACGCCTTGTGTGGCTCTGTCTCAAAGACTGAAAACTCTTCATAGTGACTGCTCAAGTGGAAGTTGTGTGCTGTGATGCTAGTCACTGTATTCTGGATTTGTCCTGCATCCTTTTTCACATTCACTTACACATTAATTCATTGCATTTTTTTAAACAGAACTGTCTACTATAGTCTTGACAAATTCATTTCAGTCAAGTCCAGTTCATAAAATCTCCTTGTAGGAAACTTAAGAACAACAAATTGACCAACAAATTGACCCCTTTGAAAACTTCTGTTATAACTTGTTAGATGTAGAGAGTAGCTGAAGCCTCTTTCTGAAGTATGATAAAGGATGTTTCCCATTATTGCATTCATGAACGTTAGTAATGTTTAATGCTCTTACGCACAGGCAGTGAGGAATGGTCAGATTTTTAATATAGAAGGCTTAGGTTCTGAAAGCAATTGCAGTGAGTGGGATGAGATAATTCAAAGCAGAAGCTACAAAATACAGGATTCATTAAAGATCCCAAATTTATCTAATTCCCTCAATTCACAAATGTTTTAATTTAGTGAAAGGAAAAGTAAAAATGTGGGTTGAAACACTAATTTTAAATGCCAAGCTCACTTGGTAGAAACTGAGTCATGAGAGTAGTGCTATTTATTGTTAGGTTAATTCATGAGCTTGATTTATTGTCTATAACTTAAAATTTAAAGTCATTGCAGCAGCACATGCATCAGTATTAACAGTACACTCAGTTGTGTGGGCCATGTAAAGTACAGGTACTAACAAACTCCTGATTGAAGGTATTAACCACTTGTATTGGAAACTATTTACTAGCACAAGTATTTTGCCTGTGCAGTATCCTTCTAAAGTGATGCTAAGTGTGTCCTTGTAAGACCGTTGTTGCATTTAACTTCCTTTAGGTATATCTTTACAGCTATATAAAGAAAATTGTATGCAAAAACAGCCCCTGTAATGCCAAATACAATCTGGGACTTTTTGATTTTTCATTACTTTTATTTGATCAGGGTTTCTGTAATAGCTTTCTTTGCTTTTTTTTTTTTTTTTTTTGTTTAAATAGATTGTATGGATCTTTACACTATCTCATTACTTAACTAAGTGTATGCATTTGATACACGTTCTCTTGAACCTTTTCATGGTCACAAAAATGTCTGTTTGCTTCATTATACCAAGAGGAACACAGACTTAGTGATTGATTCACACTACAGAAATCCAAAATCTTTCATAAAATAGGTAATACAGTCTGTTGGGGAAACCAGAAAATGTAATTATTCCATGGTAAATTTACTGCTGGACCATGTCTCCGCTAATGGACCGAGTTTACGTAGCCTTTCTGGTCTTTAAAAACAGCTTGTTACAGCACTGGGATGCCTGCTCAAAGTGGTTGCATTGCATTGTTGTAGCACTTTACTCATAATTTAACACAACTTTTTGTTTTTCTTTCTGAAGGCGCCTAAACAGAAATAACCTCCAGTTGCTTTCTGAACTGCTCTTTCTGGGGACGCCGAAGTTGTACAGGCTGTAAGTAGGCATGACCCAATAAGTGTTATTCTGGGTAATTCGGAATTGGTCTGTTACTCTGTCTTGCATTAAGTTTTTTGTCTTTTTCGTCAAACAGGGCTAAAATGTAGCTAGGAATATTGATCTTTTGTTTAAGCTGAGTACTTTAGTTGACTGCTTTGTGAGATTTTTTTTTTTTAATCAAGTTTAGATACTGATTGTTGTATGAGATAAATTATTGTTTCATCAATTTCTATTTCTGTAATGAAGTTTTACTGAAAGAGTACTTTGGTTTTCCTTTTGTTCTGCTTGTTTTTTTTGTTTCTGTGTTAAAAGAGGTAAAAAATGCCTGTGGAGATTCTGACCCAGGGATATAGCACTGTGTAAGCACTTTGGTTTTGTGATGTTTTTGTTTTTGTGTCTGCATGCACTTGACCAGAAAGATCATAGTGTTGGCAAATGACAGGTCTCTGGAGAAGTCCCTCCTGTGTCCCCTCAGAAAGAAAACAGTCAGTAGCTTAAACTCTGTGAAGAAAAAACTATGAAATGTTTTAACTCAAATAAAAACTGTCAAATTGGGTAATGAGTTTTTGTTTTGATTGTATTCTTTGGTTTGATAATGTTTTACTCTTGGCAATATTTTTAAATTAATGTTTTGACCCATTGGCCCTTTTAAGAATCTGCTTATTTCTGTTGCAGTAAAAACATGAAATGAAGTTTAGATATTGATTTCTGTCTTTGTCTACATGATAAGTTATTGTAACAAAATACATTTCAAGGTACGTTTAAGTTACAGTATATGGTAAGGAAGGGAAAGCCTACTGCTTAAGTAAGCTTTGAAAAGGTGGTGCAAAACAAAAATGTTTTAATTAGATATGTATTTGACACACTTCTTTAGACTTCAGGTGAGATTTTTGTGGTTGAAATTGCTGATCTTATTGAGTTTCACCCCTTGTGTGCTTGGAAGGAAAAGAGTGAAGGTAGAAGAAGGTGAGGTTCCTCTGATTAGTTTCCCCTTTAGTATATGGAAATGTTCTTGAGAACAAATTTTATAATGAAGCTTTTATTTTTAGGAGTTGATTTGTGGTTTAATAATGTGAAACAATAGTACTTTTCCCCCCCTCTTATAGTAATATGAAATGGTAAACAGAAAGTGACTCTTATTATTTGTGTGAACACTTAACTTCTGTGTATTTTTGTTTCTTTGCTTTGCGTGTATGTTTTGTTTCCAGTACTTCCCGGTAGATGCAATGAGTTGTTAAATTACTAGGCCAGAAAGCTCCTGAAGGCTTTTGTTCTGACAAACAAAAATATTTTACTCTGCTATAATGTTGTAATATATTCATATGTGGTTTTATATATTAACAGTTGATTCTCTTTTATAATTTCCATCAGCCATGATAAAGATATTACTTCCATCAGGAAGGAAAATGAAGGGGATTTATCATCATTTTATTATTCCACCTATAGTGCAATGGTTATCTAAATTCATGTAAAATAGAAATGAGCTGTAACTCGCAGGCAGAAAATGGATGCACACTTCAGGCAGAATCATACTTGAATATATTTAATTCAGAATTGTATATTTGATAGACGCTGGTCTTAAATCTATAATGGCCTTTGACATAAAGCACACAACTGCTTGTAGTGTGTATGGTGGAGAGTAAGAGATCACTGGCTTCACAGTATTAAATTTCCTCTGCCTAAGGGTTATTGTTGATCAGACCATGAAAGTGAATGTCTGGTTATAATGTATTCATGTTTAAAAGAAAACATGACTGATACTGAAAATCTACAGTCACTTAACACTAAATTTGTAATAAAAAAAATGTCAGGCCAACAAAGAGCTTGATGCTAGTTAAATGTTCTTGATCAGTTTTTAGATTATATGTGGCTTGATCACTATGAAGAAGAGTATACAACAATTTGGTTTTTTTACGTATCTCACTGTATATGCTTATATGTATTTACATCCAAGAAAATATACTTCTAATGAGAATTACAGTTCTCTAAACACGATCAATAAAATGTATAATGTGCTTTGGTTTAAGTATTTATTTTTGGCATTTAACAGTTAATCAAACAGTGTGAGTACTGCGAGTTTTCAACATACTATTGAGCTTCTGTGAATAATAATTACCATTTGACCCTTGGCTGTAAATGAGATGCCAGGTGAAGAAGCACATATGCTTGTTGTGTAGCCTAAATGCAATATAAAAGAAAGAGGGTACACTATATATGAATTATGATTAGACACAGTTGGTTGCCGCCAGCGGCCGGCTATGCTTTCCCTTTGCTGTCTGCTCCAATTTCTCTTTGGACGGGTTGAGAGAGCACTGCATGTTCAGGTCAAGATGTTTGCCTAGAAATAGTAGTACAGTTGCAGCTGTGTTTGCTGGAGCAGGAGACTAGTTTAAATAGCATTACCATTTATCCAGTCCATTAACAGAACTCTGTAAAATAATACCAACTCTGCATAAACTACAGGACAGTGTAATAAAATTACAAGCACTTGTTGACAGATGGGAAGTGTAAGTAAAGGAAAGCTGTAGTTCGAGAATTTAAAAGAGACAGTGCATTATTTTCTGTGTCTAAAGACGCTTGATTTTCAAAGGTAATTAAATGAATTATTTTTTCAGGCTGCTTTCTTTCAGATCTAGCAGACTTCCAAGAAATCTCCTGGAACTCGTTAAAATTGATAATTTGTCAAAGTGGAACCTGATTTTTCCCGTTAAGAGTTATCTGCAAAGGTGTTTTGACATAAATATTTCAATAGGAAGTAGTTAATGCTAAAAATAGTATAAGTAGGGCTGTAGGTTATATTAATCTTATGTTGCAAGGTGTCTTTCAAAGCAAAATGTACACAAACCTCTGTTTTGATCCAATATTGTTAAAATAAAGGTGCTGTTGTAAATCCCCTGGGGATAAGTCCTTGTTCAACAAGTGTTTTTCCTGCAAGAAGGGGATGCATTGTTTTCAGTGACCCATATGCCCACTCCCACTAACTTGTCTAGCATCAGTGATGTTACCTTAGGATGGAGAATTCCTGCAACCTAGTGAGTGCTTATCTGAGGCAAATAGATTTTGACTGCTTACTTTGGCTGGTTAGATCACAGTTCATTGATTGCTGTTGGCTGCAGGATACCAAGTGCTACACCCAAAGCTGTTTGAAAATTCAGTTTTAAAGTATACCTTTATTAATCAGTGGCACGTAAAGGTTATTGAATTCCATGCACAAAGCTTGTCCCTTTTAATTTACATTTCTTGCACTTGGAATGAGGTTAAGATTCCTTACTGACTAATATTTGCTGTATGTTAGGCAATATTGGCTTAGAAAGAACAGTTTTTCTAGTGGATGTGGTCTCATATAGATACATTTTTCTTCTAATATGTATACTTGAGAGGATACACATTATGAATAAGATGTTTCTCCTAAAGGGAAAAAAAAAATCATAATATGGTCTGATTAATAAGCTCTCAGTTTTGAGATATGTTAGTCACTAAAAAAAATTCCTAACAGCTAATGATTAAAGGAAAAAAATAATGAACATAAAAAAAACCCCCTTTAGCCAGAACAGCACCAGCAGCAGCAACAAAAAAACATGCTGCATGGGGGGCGCTTGCAAAAATTCCTCCTGAATTAATTTCTGCCAGCTATGATTAAAGTGTGTGGTACTAGATGTGTCAGACACCATAGTTCTCTGCTTCATTTTACTCTTGGCCTCTCTGGCCCCTGCCACAATAAATCCCACAATGGTTAGGCAGGAATTGCAGGTTACAGTTGCCAGGGTTACGGTTGTCCGGTCAGACCGACATCATTACTCATCCAGCCGCTACCCCGAGCCCCGCTGCCTGCTCCCTGTGCGGGGAAGGCTGCGGGCGGCTGACACAGAGAGGAGGAAAGTTCTCCAAGAGCCTCTCGGATCTGGTTTTTGAGCTGCTGCAGGAGAACCTGTGTTTTGCATCATTTGCTGAGAGTTGTTTTGTTTCTACCTTTCCCAAGAGGAAACAAAAAAAGCATCAGATAGGAATGAAAAAAAGATGAAAAAGTGATATATGTAAGATGCTAAAGCAGTGACTTTAAAAATGTTTTTTAAGTGCTGGTCTTACTGTTAAAGTAGCTGTGTTTGAGGCTTAATTGACAGTTTTGTCATATCCCTTTTAATAGTAATTATGGCAAGTGAGACTATTGTCATAATTTTTGTAGAGAAGGTATTTATATTCAGTCTGAATCTGTTTTAACAACTCTGGAGAAATCCTTCATTAGAAAAATTCTCATTATCCCAAAGCCTCTGAAATCTTATTCCAACTGCAAACAGGTGGCTGTGGATGTTAAAAATCCAATGAGGAGCAAGAATGAGTTTCCCCTTTTTTGAAAAGGCAATATTGGTGAACCCCTCTCTTGCAAGTAGATCTGCTGTTGGATAAGAGTAATGTGTAGGTTTCTACTGTTGTATGTGCTGCAATAAAGTTACAGTGTGTGCCACATTGTTGCAGGAGCGTGCTGGATGTGCAGCAATTAAAGCTTTATTGGAACATGAATTGCAAAACCGCCTTCTTGGTAGATCCTTCCCAGGAAAGTGTGTTGGGTTTTTTTGGTCATTTGTTTCAGTTTTTATGATTTGTTATGGGGCATTCTAGCAGCCTGCATACAAAGGAATTTGATTATTTTCTTCTATATGATAGATTTGAGTCTTATTGTTTTACAGGTAAATAGAAACAAATACATCTTCCATACATTGTATCCATCCTGACAGTGTTATGACCACTTGATTTTCCTACCATAGTGGTTTAGTTTGAATGCAATGTTTAAATTGTTCTAAACAAATAATATGGGCTTATGAACAGAAAACTTGGTAAGAACATGCAAATTCTAGTACCAGTTAGGTTTTGATTACCAGCATTATTTTATTAGCATCATTTTTGAACAGTGACTATAGGTCTTAGAAAATAAATGTCTTTCAAAATTATTATTAATGAAGAGCTTCTGCCTATAGTATATGTATAAAGTGAATAAACAGTTTTGGCTTTGTGGTATTGTAAGCCAGTAACTAAAAAAAAAATATCCCTAATTTAATACATAAGAGTACTTACAATTCTTTCATGCAGTGCGGAAGCACCAATTATCATAGCTTTGCTATGCTGGTGTGTTGTTTCTAATACAAGGCCTTATTGCCTCAGTCTAGGATGTTTTCAGAGTGAATTTGGTCCCGTGTGCTGCAAGTCCACTGTCAGTTCTGTGAATTTTATTTTTGCTCTAATTACGATCCTTAGATGAAGATAAGATTGTCTAAAAATGGTATTAAAAATGTTTGAGGTTCATTACCTGTAAGAGAAAACTAAAGTAACTAAAACAGTGTTGCCTCTGTGCTAGGTTTGTAATACCTCGTCTCTGGTGTTCATTTCTTGTATGGAAGATCTAGGAGATAAACTTTTGTAAGACATTAGAAAGACTGATTGTTGTTTCTCTGTCACCTGCTCATTTTTTATTCTAGAGAGAAAAGTGAGTTAGGAGTTTGAATGCTTCATGCAACTTGGCTTGCACATGCATCTTTTCTCTTGTCCTGCCATCACTTGCTTTACCTTGAGTTCTTATGCTCTGCTATAATGTTTCAAGACTGAAAACTCGGTCATCCTTTACAATGTAGTAAGGAAAACAAAAATACCACTGTAGCTTTGCTTCAGATGTAGGCCTTACTTATGTAGGGTTAGAGATGGCAAGATGACTAGAGATTTTTGGAAGTGCTGGAAAAACTTGTACAATTCATCAGGTGATTTAGAGCACAGAAACAAGAATTATATATATGCATTTGCTGTGCAACTTGCAGTAGTTATATCCTAGCAACAGCAAACATTCAGCTTTAGATTTAACTGAGTGAAAGTGTTGCTGGAACTAGAATGAACTTTTGAAATGTAACCAGAAAAAAAAAAAGTAAAATGTATTATCACTGTGTGCAATTATTGGACTTCAAACTTCACTGCATACTATTCCGGCCCTTTGCTTCAGAATCTCTTAATCTGTAGGCTTTTCCTGAGCTATGCTTTCTTTTGTATTTTCACAGCACCTGCCATGATGCTGTGCAGGAAAAAAATGGTGTACAAAATATACAGAAATCAGATTAAATGTTGCTACTTGATGTAATAGGATGGGATTTTTAAAATTTGAAACAAATTTTTTTCTTACAAAATTGCTCTCAAGATGGATGTTTGGATTTTTAATTTTGAAATAATGGGGGTGTCTTTAAAGTGCAGTTAACATTGCTTTTATTTCTTTAATTATAAAAACATTATTTCAGGTAACTTTTTACAAGCAGTATTTCCCTTGCTATGGGATAAAATGGCAAATTGGATGGACTTCTGGGGCTGTAAGCTAATTCTGCTACTGGGCAGATCACTAAATCTGTATTACCAAGTGATATAGTTGACTAATTTCAGTGAAAGGCATCAATAGGGTTACTTATCACTATTGCTTTTTCATTAGAACAGACACTCCGAGGCCGTTCATAATAGCTTTTAACCTTAATTTGAAAATCTTTTTAAACACCAAGCAAATAAAAATATGGCTTAAGGTGATGCTTCTGGACCAACCTAAGTATCTGTGGCACTCCATCTTTTATGCAGTTTGGTGCTATATTTAAATATGTCTAATGTGAAAACATGAATCATGTTAATAATGACTTAACTTTCTCAAGCCATACCACCTTTAAATTAATGTGGTGATATTCAAAGTAACTGAGAGATCTACTTTAGCTATTATGGCTTTCTTACCTTGACCTGTTTGGCCCCAAGCATAAATAATTATCCTCTGTATTTTTGTTCACATGGTAGCGGTCAAAGAGAATTGAGATAATTTCTTTCTAATATGAAAATGAAAGTAACTGGTTTTGGGTCACCTGTAACCATGTTCATGTCCAGTCTGAATCAGTCTATGGGTTGTTCCTGGAGGGTTAACCTTGAAAGCCTTGGTAAATTGTGATACAGGAAACCTTTTAGGCAGGAGTTAAGTAGGAAACTGAATCTCAGTGAAGGAAGTAATGAAAAGTAAAAAGGCATGTCAGAGGAAATGCCATTATTATGTGGTGCAGAAACATGGTGTGAAATGTTATAAAGAGGATATCTGTAAGTCTCGGCTTGCACAGAGTGGACGTTTAAGTGCAGCCGTATCATCTTGATTAAAAAAAGAACAGGAAAGAGGAATAAATTGGACTAGGGGAAGATGTGAAAGTATAGGGCCTTGCCCCTATGATGGTAAGTTTCTTCTGTGAGTGGAAGATTAAAGCCTAAAATAACTGAATAGCTGAGAAAAGTCCAAAGAAAGGTTGATTGCTTCCCCTCCAACAGTTCCAATTGATTGAAAAAAGCCTAATTTAAAGTTCTGTTTGTTCTGTGTCTTAAACCATCAGAATTTTCTTTTAGAACT
Source organism: Pterocles gutturalis (assembly GCF_000699245.1). Classification (NCBI taxonomy): domain Eukaryota; kingdom Metazoa; phylum Chordata; class Aves; order Pterocliformes; family Pteroclidae; genus Pterocles; species Pterocles gutturalis. The sequence goes on from NW_010120686.1 coordinate 20,717, forward strand.
GGGGGAATGCTCTGGAAGAGAAAGAATCCAAGGATAAAAAGTCATTGCAGGCCAACAATTGTTCCTAATCCTCACAAAATGCTGGAGAAATTAAATTTATTCTTTATTGCTCAAAGTGTTACCTAGGTCACTGGGCGATGGGAAAATTGAACTGGAAGTTGAGTAGGCACAATCTTTGTTTTGTGTCTAGATGCTTAACCTTAGACACGACAAGGCATCTTAGTGTGTTGTGGGAACTTGGTTCAGAGTATTAACACCAGGACGTTTATTACCCTGGATTTATAATAGGCTATGCTGTCAGTAGATGAAAATGTTGTGTTTACATTTCAGTGTTAAATGATCATTTAATTAACACCTAAGGAAAAAAAAAACCCTTGTGAAATTCTTAGCAGCTTTTATTGTTGGTTTCCTTGGAGGTTTTAATATCCAAATTATGCTGCAGTTGCTTCTGTAAGTACAGCTAGAAAAGACATTTATGAATGTAGTCAAGAAGGACAGACAGTTTAACCCCTGTTGACCCTTCATCCTGAATGTTGATTTATATAGCATTTTAAATACATTGAATTTGTTTCAAAACTCCTCGAAAATTACTCATACAGGATTCAAACAACACATGCATTTTTCATTTTGAAAGTGTTCCCAAAGTGTACGTTCTTATGAACAGCATAGTTTTTTCCTTAGAAAGTTACTAATATATAGAATGTATCAACAAATATTTTACAGTAGTAGAAAAAAACCCAAGATTATTGTTTTGCTAGATTTGTCTGCATGTTCTTGATAAGAATATATGGGCTTTTACAATAAAAAGGGCTTGAAACAGACAGCATATTGTGCACTGGTTGTAGTAGCCACTGTCTGAATTCTTCAAAAGGAGTAGGAAATTGGCAAGGGAAACATTACTACAAAAATGCATATCCACTTTAGCCAGCACAGATCTACTTTCACATGTTCCATTGTATCAAAGAAAGTCAAGGCTAACTGAAAGCTTTAATTTGGTCTTGGTCCTTAATAATACTTTTTGTTGTAATGTTGATCTACAAATGCTTTTTGCAATAATGTTGCCCTACAAAGCATGTTGGAATAGTTTTCTGCATCCTAGAGCTAAAGCTAGTTGAAATGCTCCTTGTTAAAGAGCAGCTGCTCTTCAACTGATGTGTTTTTATAAATACGCTGTAGTAAAAACTGAAATTACAGCTAGATTTAGAGATTGTTGTGTAGTGCTTTTTTTTATAGGAGTGTGTTTTTAATCAGTCTCTTCTTAGGGGATTAAAACCCCCACTTTAGAGTATGTTAATAGATGAATAATAAAAAAAAAATCAACTCAATTATTGATGACTCACTATTTTTTTGTGTACTTCTTGTTTTTACTGATGATCATATCCTTTACACATGTCAATAACTGAGCTGGAAAACTCAGGAATCTGCTGATACAGTAAATGTTCCTTTTCTCCATACAAATGACATAAAACATCCAACACTTGATGAAATATTACAGCTGCAGTGTGAGTTCTATCCGCCAGTGGGATCTCAATGTTTTTCAAACTTCTCTGAATATATTTATTAACTTGAAATTTAATATTCAGATAGAGACTTGTCAGAGGTACTTGCATTTTTGTTTGTCTGAAATACTTGACCATTTACAATTAAAGCAGTGTATCCCCATTTGAGTACATTTTTTCAGTGTTTTTAATAGAAAAATATTTCTGCAATATCCATTTCTTGAATTGACATGTCAGATGAAGGAGTACTTAGGATGTGCTTAGGATCGATAGGAGAGGCTTGCCCTGTAGCACACTTAGATTACTCTCTTCACTTTGCAGTCCTGGTAGAGGTTTTAGTTTGCTGAACTGGTGAGTGATTAAGGTGAGCAGTGCATGCAGGAAGACACAGGCTAAACTCTCCATATGCCGACCGATGGACTTCAGCTGGAACTATCTTGAACTGTGTGGGACTCGGAGTCCTGGTGGGTTGGTCACATCGATTAACTTAGTACTTAATTAAAAGGACTCTCATTATATTAAGGAAAAGTGCCAATATACAAAGTGCAGTATTTGGTCTCAAAGAAGAGAGCTGAAGCAAGGGTGGCAGCGATGAACGGCCCAGACTGTTGTCCTGATCCTTGTAGCTCTTGTAAGGATAGTGGAGCTGGGGCTGGCGGTTTTATTTGGGAAAGGCTGCTTATGAATGCTGCGCAAGAGTTTATTCTCTCCCTCAGACACTTGAGAGGCCTGCTCTGCTAATGGCTGTTCAGACCCACCTCGTGGGGAATAAAGCTGGGACTTGCTGAACTCTTTTCATCTTTACAGCCAAGCCCAGGTGCAGGCTCAAGGGTGTTTAAAGGACCGTGCTCTGAAGGCTTCTTTCCATGGCCCTTAATCTTTAGGGGGAAGAAAAAAGGGGCTGAAATGGGGGGGGTAAATCTTGTGGTTAAGTACTCCTTGAGGATTTGCAGGGTAATACATACAAGAGACAAAATCCTTGCCTCTTTCTTTTCATTTCCCCGTCTGTCCAGACAGTTCAATGACACTTTTATTTTTACTGTGAAAGTGTAATCCATACAGCTGTAAGGAAGGGCTGCTCATACTTTATAAGGCAGCATGTATGAGGAGAGTTTTGATGGTGGCTGTTCACTGCTTTTAGTACTTTAATACAAGGGAGACAGAAGAGACATCAACTCTTTTTTCCCCTTCTGTGTATTTCTGTAGGAGTGGTGGATAGCTGGAAGGGATTTAGATAGTTGATTGACCTCAAGACTGAGAAGGTTGCATCTCAAGTTTGATAAGGCCCACAGGGAAAGGTTCCAAAGGTAGGATAACAGCTAATGTAATGAAGGGGTATTTGTAGTAGCTGCTTCCAAGAGTATAAACATATGGAAGGCTAAATGGAGAGAAAAGAGTGTAAATGTGTGTCTTAAAGTGGGAGAAAACAAAACTGAAAAGCTTAGCAGAACGAAGGAAAGTTATTTACATGAACTAAAAAAAAAAAAAAAAAAAAAAAAAAAAACCCCAAAAACGGTTAATAAACAAAAAAAAAAAAAAAAAAAAAAAAGACTCCCAAACACGTGTGTTGCAGGAAAGCAGTGATCATTTCTGCATTGGAGAAAATGCCTGTCTGATCCTTTCTACTTATACACTAGTGTTAAATCTAGTCCATGATTGTTTCTGTCATATTCTGTTTTTTTATGAATTGTGCATTCTTTGTAAAAGACAAGAGACTGACTCGTCTACTTGATTTTAGTCATGTGTCTGTAAATTCAATAGAGCAGATACTTTTGTGTAACTTTCCGATGCTCTAGCTTGTTCTAGCAGTGGTACTCCCCTCATCTTTTATGACCCTACAGCACAAGAACAAAATAAAAACACCACTCAAAACCCCCTCATTTTTTAGGTCAGAGTGATTTTTAAAAATGAAAAAACAAAACTCTTATGAAGTGGAGAGCCTACCAAATCCATGTTGGAGTGCTTTGCTGCTTGATCCCCAGTAGCACATTCATGTCATAGGTGCAGAAGCCAAAATTTCGTGTCTGACACGGAGTGCAGAGGTGCCTCATAGCTACACTTTAGTTTTGTATGTAGGTTTGGCAGATGTCAAATTTAAATTTAATCTAGAAAAAAAGTGTTGCTCTTCCTTTGTCGCAAAAATGAGGGTGTAGTGAGACACATTCAGATTTAAGGGTCTAACTGCCAAAGTAGGTCATCTTCACCATTCTGGCTGATAACAGTGGTTTTATCTGTACAAAAGAAGAGACTCTTCCACCATGTTATAAGACTTCTTAGGCTAGGAACTAGTCAGAAAATTGTACAAGTGCTTTAGGATCTAAAATAAAGCTTACTGTTAGTAAAACTTGTTCTGATAGTGTGCTATATTAAGATGAAATAATTTTACAACACAGTGTACTGTCACCTTTGCTTTGAAATGTTGCATGCAAAATTAGCTTCAAAGCTGCTGGGGCATGGCCAGTTGTGCCACATATTGTTAAAGTTTTAGATAAGGCACTGGGGTGAAGTCTTTATTACTGGATCCGTTGTTTTGCAGCCTATTGATTACTGATCTAAACCGTAAACAGCACACCAGTAAATTTTGTTAGAGGAAATAATACTAAGGGATTTAAATAATAAAGTATGCTAGAATTCTTTGTCCTGTGGATACGGACTGGAGAAGGTGGGACATGCAAAATACAGCAAAAACAAGATTGTGATCACTGGGGAGAAAACTATTGTAAGAGCATTAATGATAATGATAGCCCTAAGTGTACAGTGCAGCATGGATCAGTAAGAGCATGCAGTTTTCTGCGTGTGTATCAAAGACACTGCAGGAAATGGAAAATAAAGCATTTTTAATTACTCTTGTAGTTTTGTAAAACCAATGGCAAGGTGTGTTGATTTTCTAGCTGATGTGTGATGTTCACTTCAAATGCATTTTTTCTATTTTTTATGACATTTCACTAGGATCTTGGCTAAAGTGAGTTTTTTTCTGTTCTTGTAATCAGGTTGCAAAACCTGTTGTGGCTTTTTTTTTTTTCCCCTCAGACAAGTGAAATAAAACTGATCTGGATTTGAATTATGGGGAAGGCTTTAAAAATGAGTATGCTGTTAGCTTAGTGACATAGGACTGTAATAGTGGAAGAATGGCAGTGCTGTGTGTGTGCATACATGGGGGGAACAAAGAGCAAAACTGGGAGAAATGTAATTGAATTAAGGGGTTGATTGGTCAAGAAAAGATTTCTGTAGCAAGTTGCAAGTCTTTGAGATGGGTGACCTAAGAATGATCATTTGGCATATATTCAGTACTCTAGTTAAAATAGTAGTAATGCTTTAAGAAACATGAATTCTTATTAAAGAAATGGAACTTGACAGTCTGCTGGAATTGTGAATTCACAAGATTTAATGTTTAGGAGTAACAGTGGTTGTTGGGTTTTCACTGTAGTAGCAGAAAATCAAAGCTTTTTCTGTCATTATTTTTATTCACTGCTGTTCTCCTAACCACTCTATTACAAGCTGTCTTCATAGTGATTTTATCCACAGAAGTGCCAAGTGGGGAGAACAGCCTAATTCTTTTTTGCAGTACGACAACTTGTGCTATTGTGTTTCATGTAATGTATTTGACCAGGATGGTGAAATGGAGTCAGATGGAGCAAGGATTGCTGACAAGTGGTAGTTCGCATATCCTAGACAGTGAGTTGGTAATAGGGAGAAAATTCTGAAACATGAAAAAGCTAACATTTACCTGAAAGTGGCAAATACTGTATTAAGAATCTGCTGATTGCTGATTTTGTCCAGGGAAGACTATTTGTTTTATGAGAGCTGCAGATCACCATGATAGTTTGTGATGATGTAGGATTCAGCCTAGAGAGCCTTTCAGTGCTGCCAGAAAAGTGTTGAAGTTCACGCGTGCATGCGTACTCACATGCTTACTCTAAAGAAATTTAGGTTAAGGTACACAAGAATTGTTGCACATTTTAATAAAAAAAAAGTAGGAAGCATTTTCACAGAATGTTAGAGATTGGAAGG